>NC_037329.1:97669909-97972940 GCF_002263795.3 Bos taurus
TAATTGTTGGTGTGTGATAGAAGTTACATTCCTTTATATACAATTTGCCTAAACTTTTTCTTCTTAGATCTCACTAAAACCAATTTTCTTCTGTTTCAAAAATAATGTTTTTAAATTATAAAAAGAATATAGCAATATTATGAGACATTTAGAAGATATATTTGTAATTCCTCCTTCATATTCTTTTTATTAAAATTTGGCCAAGTATTTGAGAGTCTGTGAAGTATATAGCTTCTTTGCTTTGCTGTAAACACATTTTAAGCATTAGGGGAGAAAGCATGTTATTGCACTTTAATTATAGGACACCTTGTGAATTCATTTTTACTGATTCTTGCATAGAGATTTGAAATCTTCTATTTGGCTGTCTTTTACTTTCATCTGATTCTCAGCTGTGGTGTTTTTTATAAAGGATGAATATGACTTGTTCATAAATTTGAGTTTGGACTTTAGCAGAATTAAACTCTAAGACTATCTCAATTATTTGCTAAACTATTTTCACAGTGCCCAATTATTTTACTTTCAATCTATGATCAAGACTCTCCTTCAAAGTATAGTTGTAAGTGATGTCTTTTTGGTACGTGGAAATAAACTCTACAAACTAGCTAACCAGATATGGAAATTGGAAAAAATGAAGTGACTTTTATATAATAAACAAATTATTTTTCAAGGTAAAGGTTAAGTTCAGTTCAGTCGCTCGTCGTGTTTGACTCTGTGACGTCATAAACCCCAGCACGCCAGGCCTCCCTGTCTATCACCAACTGCCGGAGTCTACCCAAAACCATATCCATTGGGTCGGTGATGCCATCCAACCATCTCATCCTCTGTCATCCCTTTCTCCTCCTGCCCTCAATCTTTCCCAGAATCAGGGTCTTTTCAAATGAGTCAGCTCTTCGCATCAGGTGGCCAAAGTATTGAAGTCTCAGCTTCAACATCTGTCCTTCCCATGAACACCCAGGACTGATCTCCTTAGGATGAACTGGTGGGATCTCCAAGGGACTCTCAAGAGTCTCCTCCAATACCACAGTTCAAAAGCATCAATTCTTCAGTGTCAGCTTCCTTTATAGTCCAACTCTCACATCCATACATGACCACTGGAAAAACCATAGCCTTGACTAGACGGAACTTTGTTGAAAAAGTAATGTCTCTGCTTTTTAATATGCTGTCTAGATTGGTCATAACTTTCCTCCCAAGGAGCAAGTGTCTTTTAATTTCATGGCTGCAATCACCATCTGCAGTGATTTTGGAGCCCAGAAAACTAAAGTCAGCCGCTGTTTCCACTGAATCCCCATCTATTTACCATGAAGTGATGGGACTGGATGACATAATCTTAGTTTTCTGAATGTTAAGCTTTAAGCCAACTTTTTCACTCTCCTCTTTCACCTTCATCAAGAGGCTCTTTAGTTTTTCTTCACTTTAAGCCATAGGGGTGGTGTCATCTGCATATCTGAGGTTATTGATATTTCTCCCAGCAATCTTGATTCCAGCTTGTGCTTCCTCCAGCCCAGCGTTTCTCACGATGTACTCTGCATATAAGTTAAATAAGCAGGGTGACAGTATACAGCCTTGACATACTCCTTTTCCTATTTGGAACCAGTCTGTTGTTCCATGTCCAGTTCTACCTGTTGCTTCCTGACCTGCATATAGGTTTCTCAAGAGGCAAGTCAGGTGGTCTGGTAGTCCCATCTCCTTCAGAATTTTCCACAGTTTATTGTGATCCACACAGTCAAAGGCTTTGGCATAGTCAATAAAGCAGAAATAGATGTTTTTCTGGAACTCTCTTGCCTTTTCCATGGTCCAGCAGATGTTGGCAATTTGATCTCTGGTTCCTCTGCCTTTTCTAAAACCAGCTTGAACATCTGTAAGTTCACAGTTTACATATTGTTGAAGCCTGGCTTGGAGAATTTTGAGCATTAGTTTACTAGAGTGTGAGATGAGTGCAATTGTGCGGTAGTTTGAGCATTCTTTGGCATTGCCTTTCTTTGGGATTGGAATGAAAACTGACCTTTTCCAGTCCTGTGACCACTGCTGAGTTTTCCAAATTTGCTGACAAATTGAGTGCAGCATTTTCACAGCATCATCTTTTAGGATTTGAAATAGCTCAACTGGAATTCTATCACCTCCACTAGCTTTGTTCAAAGTGATGCTTCCTAAGGCCCACTTGACTTCACATTCCAGGATGTCTGGCTTTAGGTGAGTGTGAGTGATCACATCATTGTGATTATCTGGGTCATGAAATTCTTTTTTGTACAGTTCTTCTGTGCATTGTTGCCACCTCTTCTTAAGATCTTCTGCTTCTGTTAGGTCCATACCATTTCTGTCCTTTATGGAGCCCATCTTTGCAGGAAATGTTCCCTTGGTATCTCTAATTTTCTTGAAGACATCTCTAGTTTTTCCCATTCTATTGTCTTCCTCTATTTCTTTGCATTGATCACTGAGGAAGGCTTTCTTATCTCTCCTTGCTATTCTTTGGAACTCTGCATTCAAATGGGTATAACTTTCCTTTTCTTCTTTGATTTTGGCTTCTCTTCTTTTCACAGCTGTTTATAAGTCCTCCTTAGACAGCCATTTTGCTTTTTTTGCATTTCTTTCTCTTGGGGATCGTCTTGATCCCTGTCTCCTGTACAATGTCATGAACCTCTGTCCATAGTTCATCAGGCACTCTGTCTATCAGATATAGTCCCTTAAATCTATTTCTCACTTCCACTGTAGAGTCATAAGGTGTTTGATTTAGGTCATACCTGAATGGTCTAGTGGTTTTCCTCATTTTCTTCAATTTAAGTCTGAATTTGGCAATAAGGAGTTCATGATCCGAGCCACAGTCAACTCCCTGTCTTCTTTTTGCTGACTGTATAGAGCTTCTCCATCTTTGGCTGCAAAGAATATAATCAGTCTGATTTCTGTGTTGACCATCGGGTGATGTCCATGTGTATAGTCTTCTCTTGTGTTGGAAGAGGGTGTTTGCTATGACCAGTGCATTCTCTTGGCAGAACTCTTTTAGCCTTTGCCCTGCTTCATTCTGTACTCCAAGGCAAATTTGCCTGTTATTCCAGGTGTTTCTTGACTTCCTACTTTTGCATTCCAGTCCCCTGTAATGAAAACATCTTTTGGGGGTGTTAGTTCTAGAAGGTCTTGTAGATCTTCATAGAACCATTCAACTTCAACTTCTTAAGCATTACTAGTTGGGGCATAGACTTGGATTACTGTGATATTGAATAGTTTTCCTTGGAAACGAACAGAGATCATTCTGTATTTTTTGAGATGGCATCCAAGTACTGCATTTCAGGCTCTTTTGTTGACTATGATGACTACTTCATTTCTTCTAAGGTAAAGGTTAGTAAAAACACAAAAAATTTCTTTTGAGTTAAGTTATCTGACTTCTTTTTTTTTTTTCTTAGGTCAAATTCACCAGTGCCGTGAAGCTTTCTGAAGGTGGGCCAGGGAGTGGAATAGAAAATGGAAGAGACGAAGAGGAAAATTTCTTCAAACGTCTTGGTAAATGTCACTTGGCCTAAGAACTGCATGCAACTTTCATTACATGAAACAAATATTTGATTAAATTAAATGATCTACTTTATATTTTCCTTGATTTCTTAATAATTTTTTCCTCATATATATGTTGCTTGCATTACTCTTCACTAAGTCATGCCTGACTCTTTGTGACCCCATGGATTGCAGCCTGCCAGGCTTCTCTGTCCATAGGATTTTCCAGGTAGAATACTAGAGTGGGTTGCCATGTCCTATTCCAGGGGAGCTTCCCAATCCAGGGATTGAAACTGCATCTCCTGGATCTCCTGCATTGACAGGAGGATTCTTTACCACTGTGCCACGTGGCAAGCCATACCCTTTAGAGGCTTGTATATACATCTCTGTTAACCATTTGGTTTAACACATATTAGTGGATGTTCTACTGTGTTCCTCATTCCCTAGTGGGCCCTGGATTTACAAAGAATAAGGCACAGGCTTTTCTTCTGCTGTTCTGTCCTTTATTAAAAATCCGAGAGCTTTAAAGAACCTTCAGATATCCTTTTATCCACCCACCTATCTACTTAGGAATTCTGCACAGTAAATCCCTGACAGGTGGCCAGCCACCCTCTGAGCACTTCCACCGAGGGGGAGCTTATGACTGTACAAAGCAATCTGTTCCAGAACTAGACAGTTTTCATTGTTAGAAAGACTTTCCTTATATTCTGAAAATATACTTATCCATAAATTTGACTCACTGGTCTAGTTTTGGTATCTCTAGCTGCACTCCGCCCCCCCCCACCCCTGCCCACACACACACACACACACACTCATACACTCATTCATACACACATTGCTAGTTTCACCTATTATCTATTTCATGTTCTCTCTTTTGATCTCACTTCTGCTGGTTAAATATTGTTGATTCCTTTTGTTTTACTTACATAGAAATGTCTCTAGATCTATCACCATCCCGATTCTATTTTACTGTGAATCAGAATTAGATGATATGATTTCAAAATGGGGTGCTTCAGATGGAATGTAATACACTATATTTGACTTTAGTCACTGTAATAGATAGTGTAACTGTTAAGCACCAGGGGTATAACCAGTAGATGAATACAATTGAAGAGTGCATTGTCTGTTTTCACATCACAGAGTTGGTTTGTGTTGAATTTGGGATTAGCCTTTGCCAGTTGTCCTTTACATGAATAAATATCATGTATTATTTTGAGGTAGCTATTATTAATTCTTCATCTCAGAATAAATAATATGTATTGTTTCATTAACATGAAGGGTAGTTAAGTCACTTACCCAGGAAGGAAATTAAGAGATAGGACCCAAAACAAGTTAAATTCTGAATCTTCCATACAATTGTGCTATAAAAATGCATCAGCAGGGACTTCCCTGGACAGCTCCTAGAAAACATATAGTTGACTTATTGATTGACAACTTGTGGCTACAGTTTTTGGCCAATGATACATTTAATATACTAATGATCAGCAAGAACTTTCCCACATTATTGCAAAAACATCACCAGACTTTACCAAAAAATTATCTCACTGATACCTTTATAACTCTGTCAAAAGGAGGAAAGTAATTTAGTTTAACATGATATTTTCTTCACGAAACCAAGTGGTTCCTTTTTTTTGTTTGTTTGTTTGGTTGTGTTTTGTCTTTTTAGTGATCCTCTCTATCTAATTCTCTGTTACAGAATTTGGCTAGGCATACATACATCAAGGGGCTTCCCAGGTGGTGCTAGTGGTAAAGAACCTGCCTGCCAATGAAGGAGATGTAAGAGATGTGGGTTTAATCCCTGGGTTGGGAAGATTCCCTGGAGGAGGAAATGGCAACTCATTCCAGTATTCTTGCTTGGAAAATCCCATGGACAGAGGAGCTGGGCAGGCTACAGTCCATAGGGTCATGAAAGGTCAGGTCTGTGGTTTCAAGAATCTTCCTATTAATTGGGAACTTTGTCATTTTCAGTCCTCTTGCACTCTTTCCACTCATATTTCAGAGAAGATGCATCTAATGTTCAAAGTTGTTAGTATTATAAATAGATTTTTGTGGTGGTTGTTTGAGAAGGAAGTGTGGAACTAAACTACATTCTCTAAATGTGTGCTGTGTTAGCTGGATGTCATTTGACTAGTACTGTGATTGCATCTTCAGGTCCTTTCTGTGCACTGGAGTGTAATTTGATGGAACTGAGACATAACCTCAGAGAGTCGGGTCTCTCACATTGGTTGCCTTCTTAATGAAGCTTTTCTGTACTTTCCCATTTGTGAATTTTTCTCTTTAGTAGAAAAGAAGAAAGCATGATTGAGTTGTTTATCTCCCTTTCCTTCTTCAAGTAATAGGTCAATATTTTTATTCTTACTCTTATTCCAAACATGTTATCATTAGTCTTGCTCATGCACCTTCGTTTCTTCTGGATTTTGTGTTTTTCTCACCACTGTTCTTACAGACTTCCGCCATTGTTTCATGTACTCTTTATATTTCATTCACAAATAGAAAAGACCTGATACAAAATAGTCACACATCCTGAGTCTAGGGTGAGTTTGCGTCAACAGTACCCACAATACAGTCTCTACCTGTGTGTCTAGAAGACAAAATGATAAAAATCTGGAACTGATTCTGGGATATTTAATGTGTTTTTGACTGAGAAAAGAATGTGGTTTGTACATCATCATTCTTTGTCCATAATCTCTGGCTTGTTAAAAATTTTTAAAGTATTCTATGAGATAATTCTTTTGGAATGTTTTGCAAGAGACAGATATCCCCAGCTATTCTAAAAAATCAAAACAACATTATCTGCTCATCTGAGTACATTGTATTTTGCAACAACTGCCATCCTTGACCTTGTAAACATCTTAACTTTGAACCTGTTTTTGCATTTTATTTCTTTCTTTTCCTTTTTCTAATACTTTGCAATCTGTGAATAGATGATCACTGCACATCCATTATAGATGCATTGTCCATTTCTTTCTCATTTAAATTACTTTAATTACCTATTTTCTCTGTTTCTTTAAAGTTGTTGAAGAAAGCAAATACCAAACATTCTAACTCTCGGTTTCAATGCAGTACCCTAACTTCACTGGGTTAAGATAAAATGAATATGTGGTTGAATTTTTTAATCTAAGATTTTATTCAACAAATGAAAACTACATTTACTGAACATTTACAGAATTGAAATTACATTCAGAGACCAGCCATCTTTTTCTTCTGTATTTTCCTATTTGCTAAGAATATTTCATTTTAGAAATCATATTGTCTCTATTTGAAGGAAGATATTTCATTAACTAAAACAATGTTTTTTCCCCCCAACTGACCAGAAAAATTGATGACTTCTTTGTGCTCAGCTCTGTCATGAATTGTATGGAAAATGCTTCTTAAAGAAATACTAGATTTTAAAATGTCCTTGAGATCTAGCAACTTTTTGGAAATACATCCTATGTAAATTATACATCAGTAAATTTAATGTAAAAAAATAGTCAATAAGTGTAACTAGAATGTATTGAGACTAAAATATTACTCATGATGGAGCAAGCCAAGAGACATCCTTACATTCTAGTAAATGTATATAAAAGATTGATAAGGAAGAGGTACATTTTATAAGCAAATTACTTTTAATGTTTCTTTCAGTATCACAATATGAAAGGTCAACAGGGTGCAACTGGACAGTCTGTATCATGTACAGTGTTGATTAATTTCTTACAGTAAATTTTACTGAAAAAATCACAACCTTCAGCAGGATGTAAAAGTCTTCAACATAAACATTTGGGTATTCTAAAACATAGTGTGGCCTGGTGGGAAGAGAACAGGCTGTTTGTTACCAGTTTGGATTTGAATTCTGACCTTATCACTTTCTGTTGCATGAACTTAAACAGAGCTAATTCTCCTGTCCTTTCCTCTTTATCTCTCTGTTTCTATTCCTTCTCATTCTCTCTCTTTTAAAAATCATTTTAAAGATCTATCTTATATAGCTGTTACAAAAAAATAAAATAAATTATAAAATCTCTCATACAGTACTTGACACATATTAAGTGCTCAAAGAGTTAGTAAATATATTGTTATCTATTAACCTATATGGGCTTCCCAGCTGGCACTAGTGGTAAAGAACCTACTTGCCAGTGCAAGAGACATAAGAGATACAGGTTTGATCCCTGGGTCAGGAAGATTCCCTGGAGGAGGGCATGACAACCCACTCAAGTATTCTTGCCTGGAGAATCCCATGGACAGGGGAGCCTTGTGGGCTACAGTCCACATGATCACAAAAACCAGACATGACTGAAGCAACTTGGCTCACAAGCACATTAATGCTATATAGATACAATGGAAATTTTCCATTGTAAATAGCTTTTACTCACAGCATGATCCTTACATCCTGGACTTATGGGGTTTTTACCAAATGTGCATTGTCTGTGAATGATTCTTCACAGAATAGATTCTTACCAACAATGATTGTTTTGATCACTTCTGTTTTCATTATTTTATTTATACTTCTTAACTGTGTTGTTTCTGAAGTTCTTTCTATCAAAATGATACTTTCTTGGGAATTCCCTGAAGGTTCAGTGGTTAGGACTCTGCAGGGGGCAGAGATTCGATCCCTGGTTGGGAAATGAAGATCCTGTATGCCACCTGGCGTGGCCAAAAAAAAAAAAAGGAAAGGGAGACTTTCTTTAGTAATATTGAATATATATTTTTAGAAGTAATTATCTTGTCAAAAAATATTGAAAAAATGGTCGTATATTTACTCTTAATGCTTCCTTTAATAAAATGATGAAAACTTTAAATTGGTTAAATAAGAATAAATTTTTTGACCATCCAGTCTATCTTATACATTAGTTCTATTACAAATGAGAGTTATCACTTAATGTATCTTAAATCTTAATTATGGTAAGAAATAATGGAACAATTTGATTCACTGAAAAGAAAAATCTTATTATTTGGGAATCTATCTTAAATTCAAAGTTTAAATTTAGGTACAATTAAAGTTATAAATATTTAATGAATGAGATATCCTGTGGCATGTGTATCTATTAAAGGACTGTATAAAAACGATGAATAAAGTTATATATAGATAGGAAAAATAACAGGAAGTTACCTGTTCTAATGGTTTTGCTTATGTTCAATGAGTAAATAGAATAGTATTTTGAAAGACAGCTGTCTGAAGACGATGTTGTCCAGGAAATGTTTGTTCATTATTTGCAGCTTCTAGCTATGCCTTTTTAGGACCATTTGAAATTCTGTCTTCTGAAATTTTTTCCACCTTCAGATTCTTTTTGTGCTACTTCCTTTTGCATTTGATACAAAATATACTTACACTAACTAGAAAAAAATACTGAAGATGCTGAATATGGAATTTTTATTCTAGAATATTTATACTTGAAAACACACCCATAAGGAATGAAATATAGGAAATGTTGATAATGATATTTTCATTATATTCTGAGCCATTTTTGTACTTAATGAAAATGTTCAAACATAGACAAAGAGTAAAAAGAGTGGTCCAATGGATTCCAAATATCTATCACCCACTTGTAATAATGAAAAAAATTTTTTGCAATTTGCTTCATCTTATTTTTTAATGTTTTAGAACAAATTCCACACATCATATAATTTCACACCTATATAATTCAGCATGATACTGAGATATTTTGAAAGCTGTTGACCAGGAATTGGTAATTATTTTTAGATAATGCCAAAATTTTTTAGCTTGTGGTAATAAATCCAAGGGAATCTGTTCCCCAAGCTTGAACTGCTTTCAAAGAATGAAACACAGGTGCTCACCGTTTCCACTAGTACACGTGATGGCTGACATCCCTATATGCGGCACACTATCATGGTAATCCAAGCTCACAACTATAAATACCACCCTCTTACTTATGAAGAATGCAAGTAATTAAAAGGATAAGTCTAACTCTGGATTTGATTTTTAAGTGCAAATTTGTGAACATTAGTGTTTATTAACAGGAACAAATTATTCACCATATATCCTGCAACTACCAGTTACGACACGTTTGCATGTAGGGCACTTTAGTGGAGAGCAATAGCTATAAGAGCCACTTTTTTAAAGCTGAGGCAGCAAGTGGAAAAGTGGGGCAGTGCTTGGGCGGGATTAAGGTACTTTTTATAGAAGAGGTGAGAAAGCCATTTCCTATAATGGCATCTGTGACTTAGTGAGGACCTGGGGTTGGCAACACTGCAAATGAATGGTGTCAGTATACATTAAGCTGTGCACGAGATCAGCGTCCTGGGGGTATATTCTGAAGTGTGAAGAGTCCTTTTCAAAACCATGGGAGGCAATCTGGGCTTGGTTTTTAAAAGTATACTCAATATTATATGAGATTATATATATTACATATAATATAATATATATTATATAAGAGAAACTAAATATTATATATATACGTGTGTATACACAAACACACACACATATACTAGAAATTATCAAAAAGCTATGAGATATTTAGGTTGTTTTAAAAAAGAATTGTTCAGTTGCTCAGTTGTGTCCTACTCTTTGTGACCCTGTGGACTGCAGCAGGCCAGGCTTTCCTGTCCTTTGCCATCTCCCACAGTTTGCTCAAACTCATATCCATTGAGTTAGTGATGCCATCCAACCATCTCATCCTCTGTTACCCGCTTCTCTTCCTTCCTTCAATCTTTCCCAGCTTTAGAGTCCTTTCCAGTGAGTCAGCTCTTTGCATCAGGTGGCCAAAGTATTGGAGCCTCAACATCAGTCCTTCCAATGAATATTCATGATTGGTTTCCTCTAGGGAAAAGTACCTGGGGTTAAAAAACAGATGAAAAACAGTGCTTTGTGTTTTCCTTCCTTAATGTGCGATCCTTAGACTTCCTGTATTAAAATCATGTCACATGTTTGTTAATATTCATAGCCCCCAGACCTATGGAATCAAAACCTCTAGCAATAGAACCTGATATTATGCATTTTAAGGAACTCCAGACAGATTCTCATTCTTATGCAGCTTAACTGGAAAAATAAGTGAAGAAAAATAAGTGGTTCCCAAACCTCTGATTACTGTGTGGTATAAAGCTGGCAGCGTCCTTATCATCTGTGAGGCTTTACAAAACCCACATTCTCATGCTCCTTCCAGAGACACTGGTTCTGAAGTTCTGAATAAGATTCAAAACTTCCCAGATAATTCTGATGCACAGCCAGGTTTGGAAATCTTAGAATTAAATGAGCACTTCCCAAGTCCTTTACAACTCTCATTGTCAATGATTATTTGCATTGGCACCAAGATACCAGGATATTGTCTTTGATATAAGTTTTTTGTAACAGATCTGAAATTGCATAGTGATTTTACATCTTCCATAAAAACAGAATTTAGCTGTTGATTACAGGAAGAATTTTTTAAAATAATCCCCTTAGCAGTGTTAGGGAAGAGACCTGGTATCAAAATGATTGGACCCTATATTCCCTGGTGGTACAGATGGTAAAGAATCTGCCTGCAGTGCCAGAGAGCTGGGTTCAACTGGGTTGGAAAGATCCCCTGGAGAAGGGAACGACTACTCAGTACAGTATTCTTGCCTGGAGAATTGCATGAACTTAGGAGCCTGGAGGGCCTACAGTCCATGGGGTCACTTAAAGAGTCGGACATGGCTGAGTGACTAACTCTGAATTTTATATTTATCTTTTTAATTTTTAATCTTTAAGATTTATTTTATTGACACATAGTTGATTTAAAATGTGTTAATTTCTACTGTATAGCAAAGTGACTCAGTTATACATATATTTATACATTATATTTCACATTCTTTTTCATTATGGTTTATCACAGGATATTGAATATAGTTCTCTGTGCTATAGAGTAAGACCTTGGTGTTTATCCATTCTGTATATAATAGTTTACATGTGCTAATCCCAAACTCCCAGTCCACCCCTCCCTCACGCTCTTCCCCCTTGGCAACCATGCCTCTGTTCTCTATGGATTGGACCCTATATTTAAATAGTTGCGTAACACCCCGTATGTACATTCGCAGTGTGTCACCAGAGTCTTAAAAGTCAAGGCATGTCCACATCAAACACTAGATAGAGAGGAGGGAGGTGTAGTTCAAGAAAATGTTCTCAGGACAACACTACAGAAAATGGATTGTTGAAACTTGAAAGCTCTTTTAAAATTTACAATCATTACACTCTCTCTCCTTCTTTCTTCCAACATGGGAAAACCCCCACAGGTTGCCACAGTTTCGATGACCATCTGCCTTCCAACCAAGATGGCGGAAAAAGCAAAAACGTGGTGAATCTTGGAGCAATCCGACAAGGCATGAAGCGCTTTCAGTTTCTGTTAAACTGCTGTGAGCCAGGGACAATTCCTGATGCATCGATCTTGGCAGCTGCCTTGGATCTTGTAAGTTGTTGCAAGGATTTTCTCACCCTGTACTCCGTTCCAGTTAATTCTGCTAATGGAGGAAAGCATGAATCCCTAATCCTAACCTTAACTATGGATTTATGTTTTGGCCTTATTTTTTCCCCTCAGCATTAGTGGGAAAAGGAGGGAAAAGGTGGTGAGGTAAAAGAAGAAAAGAAATTGAGGAAAATTCTTAGTAAATAAATTCTATATAGCATCATAATTTAAAGTTTATGAATCTTTTAAATATAATACATAAATTAAAATATATAAAATATATTCTGTATAGCATCATGATTAAAAGTGTATGAGTTACATTCCAGAACAGTATGAGACTTCCTGGCTTAAAATCTCCCTAACATCTGTTAGCCAAACACTGTAAAATGAGATTAAATGTAATAAGAGTAATAATAATATTATGTCTACCTCCTAGGGCTAGTGTGAGGATTAAATGAGATACTGGATATAAAGTCTTCAGCGCAATGCCTGAAATATGGCAAGTTCTCAATAAAGTAGGCCATTATTATTGTTAATTGTTATTAGTCATGTCTGTCACATATTTGTCCTTTAAACTCTGTCTTGGTTTAATTACCTGTTCGTCAAGGGAGAATATGAAGCAAGGATCAATTGAAATTAATAGTACAGAAGCACCTTAAACATTGTGTGGCATTAGTCACATGTAAGAGATTCAAGAGCATAATGTGGATCTTGTTTAGAAAGTATTTTTGTCAGGTAAACGAAGCCCAGACATGAGTTTAGAACTGTCTCTGTTTCCTTTATTTACCTTCTGGTTTAATAAATTCTTCGTATGATGTATAAATACTGGGTACAAAATGCCAAGTAAATATCAAGAAATAAAAGTCTTTTATATTAACATTTCAAAAAAGAATTAGACATTTTTACAACAGAAACCCTTTAGCCCATTTTATAACTCATGATCATATAAATGCTGGCCACTCATATTTTTGCCTTGGAAAATCATCTAAAGCTTATAATTCATGACATTTTTCTGTGACATTAATAGTTTTTACTGTCATGATATTTAGTGACCAGCAAGGTATGTAGCTTCACGTAAGCCTGAAATGCAAATACCACTGTAATCACCCAAAGGTTATTTATATAAAATTTTTCAGTCAGTTTCTCACTCTTGGATATTGGCCTTTGCAAATATTTTTCTTAATTCCAAAGTAGTTAATGTGTATTGATATATGCTATGGTGACTGTAAAATGTAGAGAGTCACAGGTCTCCGGGAGAGCTGAGGCAGGTGGCAATCAAAGAATGAGATGCCTGTCTAAAGCAAGAGAGCTAACAAGGCAGAGAGCCAGATTCTTGTTGTCTAAGTGGAAGAGTGGTAACTAGCCTGTCACTCTTTTGAGTCATGCATGGTTCTTCTTAATTACATCTTGATCTATTCTGAAAGGAGCACATTAAAATAAATTAATGTAACAAATTGATAAAGAAAGGACAATTGAACATTTAGAAAATAAGTAAGTATGTGGTTACTTCACAAAAAATACTAAAGCCAGTAAAGTGTGCCACATTTTATTTGCACTTCAGAAATACTCATTAAAATATCCATAAATTCCTGTATTATAACTGTCAGATTTGTGATGATTAGAAAGTGCTAACAGAGTATAAAATATCATGGTGTTGGTAGCAGTGGAAGCAGCAGGATTTGATTAGGGAACAGAAGAGAGTATTGGAATAACAGGGTGACAGTGAGAATGCAGTAAGCGTGAGCAGAGTTCTCAGCCTCTCCTGAGTTGTTAGTAATTTTCGACTGGATCTAGTCATAGAGGAAGAGAAACATATATTTGATATATCAAATATCAAATGGAAAGTATGGTGAAATTTGAAAGCCTGGAATTCAGTGTGGCTTATAAGATACTCATCATATAATAATTGATTAATTAACTCAGCCAATATCTCTTGAAGGTTTCCTATGTGCCAGGCATAGTGCAGTAAAGGATAACACAACAGAACTCAACTGGAAAGCATTACCTGTTTTGCAACTTTCCTTATGAGGATAATATTTGTATGGTGACCTCTCTTCTAGACTTAGAGTGTACAGCATTCTTAGGTTGACAGACTAATGGTTAACACTTACTGTGTGCCTACTGTATTACCAAAAAAAAAAAAAAAAAAATGAAGCTCAGAAAGACCAACTGGCCAAGGGCTCGAAGTCAACAAATGATAGAGCTGGATTAGAGCAGACCCTCTATTTTATACAACACCATGCTGACTCTCTCATTAAAAAATTATGTGAGATCACTACAGGAACTTTAAAATATGAAAAATAAGAAATTCTATATTTTAAACCTGATAGTTTAAATGTGGTTTTAGAAACTGATGATGACAGAAGCTATTGGAACAATTTATTAAATACACAGTAGCAATGTTGCATTAGAACTTTGTGGGTAATCTGTGCTGTAGAATTCCAAATGTACTATTGTGTCCATCTTTGTCTCAATTCTGAAGTCACAGATACTTTGGAAAATTTTTAGACAAAGGAACCATCAAATTTTATTAGCATTTACTGATGGTATAAAACAGAAGGAATAAATACTTCCTACATAGAAGGCTTTTAAGAGTTATAAGATATGTGGGCATGGAAAAAACAGGAGGCTTGACACAAACAGATTGATATACTTGAAGATTTAATAAATAACCCCAGTCAAGCAAAGTAACACTGGCTTCTGGATGGAGATTATGTTAATAAGAATATTGATGAATACTTTGATAGTCATCAATACTTTGTTTTGATGCTGGAATTTTATTCCTTCTCATCAGATGTTTCCATACCTATATAATCTCTAACTGCTATAATGCTTAGAGTTTCCAAGGATATTTAATTAGTGGCAGAATTCCATAGAACTTTTAAAATTATTTTACATCTTCCAAATAAGATTGTGGCCAGTTAGTTACCAAATCACTAGATTCTCCTTTCTTCCTTTCCTGTTGGACCAATTCTGGTCTGCTTGATCTTCTCAATCTTATTAATCTCATGGTAAGAAATAACGGAGATTTGATATTTATAAGCAATATCTTCAAGCTTCAAAGTAAAGAAGCATTTTTTGATCATTATAGATATCCAGTGATGAAGTAGATACATTGAGAAGTAATGAGCTCTTTTTCATTACACTGGACTCAATGGGGGAGGTTTACAGGGGGACTTAAGAAGTAGGTGGTTAGTGTGAGTTTCTTTATTATCTGAGAGTCTTTGATTCTAGGTCAAGGTCAAGGAGTATCCAGAGGTCAGTATCAGTCAAGATTAAAAGGAAACAGAGAAATTACAGGCAGACCTGGTTGGTTGAAAAAAAAAAAAACAACAGATGAGATAGATAATGATGGTGATGATGGTAAAAAGAGGGGACAGGTGATGATGGTGGTGATGGTAAAAAGAGGGGCTAGGTGATGGTGGTGGTGATGGTAGCCATTGTGGTGGTGGTGGCGATGATGGTAGTCATCATGATGGTCATGATGATAGTAGTCATGGTGGTAGTGGTAGTGGTGGCAGAGATGAGGGTAGAAAGTAACATTTTCATTATTTATCACAGTTTATAAAGCACCTTCATATTCATTATTTTATTTGTTGATATAAGAGGAAAGGATTAAGCCAGGAAATGGTCTCCAAATGAGGGCACCCTTAACTTCAATTTCTCACATACAGAAAAGTGAAGGAACAAAAATCACTGGTGAATGCTGGCAAGAGGACTGAGAGGAAGGAAAGTGTGGCTGCATGTCCAATATGTTTGAAGCAAGTGGCATTCTCTTTTTACCATCATTTATGCAAGTGCGGCAGTGGCAGTTGTTCATACCTGTTGATCTGGGGTTAAGAGCCCCTTGAGATTAATGTTCACAAATGTCTTTTATTAGATGTGTTATTACATTTTGTATCCTCTGTGTTTGCTTTCACTTAATACCTGACTTCATCTGCTTTCCGACTTTCAGAAATGCTTCACTTTTAAATATGTTTTACATGTTTTCCAATGCATTTGTGGTTTTAGTGTATGAATATATAGATATAGAAATATGTAGATGTAGATATCTGTCTAGTCAAAGCTATGGTTTTTCCAGTGCTCATGTATGGATGTGACAGTTGGACTATAAAGAAAGCTGAGCACCAAAGACTTGATGCTTTTGAACTGTGGTGTTGGAGAAGACTCTTGAGACTCCCTTGGACTGCAAGGGGATCCAACCAGTCCATCTTAAAGGAAATCAGTCCTGAATATTCACTGAAAGGAGTGATGCTGAAGCTGAAACTCCAATACTTTGGCCACCTGATGTGAAAAACTCATTTGAAAAGACCCTGATGCTGGGAAAGATTGAAGGTGGGAGGAGAAGGGGGCAACAGAGGATAAGATGGTTGGATGGTATCACTGACTCAAATGGATATGAGTTTGAGTAAACTCCAGGAGTTGGTGATGGACAGGGAAGCCTGACGTGCTACAGTCCATGGGGTCTCAAAGAGTTGGACATGGCTGAGCGACTGAACTGAACTGAACTGGGATATAGATATAAATGACATAGATGGATAGATTGATGATAGATACAGATGTCAGATATATATGCAGATGCATATGTACATACAGATAGGTAGAGATAAGTAGATAGATAGATACAGATATAGGTATAGATTCTACCATTTCATCCTATATGATTTGGGAGAGGAAGGGAAAATGAATATATTCAGTTCATCATCATTTTACAGTCCAGCACTCTCCCATCTCCTTTTCGTTGTTTGCTTTTGTTGGATGTTGCATTCATTTTTTAACTACAACTTAAATGCAATGTTTACCTTATGATGTAGCTTTTATTTCAGAAAATTGTCATTGTCTCTTTACCTGCATCATAGAATTTCAATGTGATTTTTTTATAATTTACAATTTTCTTCAGAATTAAAACGCATTATTAAATGAAAGAAATGCTAGAAATGTCAGTGTTCAAAGTCTTGCCCATCTGAAGGTTTTTGTTTTAAACAATCCTCTTGTCATTATTACTATGACTATGAAGGGATAATTGGTTCGGTTTTTGTTTCAGCACAGCTCCTCCTCACACTGTTTCTCTCCAGTATAAATTTAATAAATGCAACTCTAAGACATTTTTTAAAAGACGTGATTTAGAAAGGATATATTTCATCTTTAGGTTGATATAATCTACAAGTACAAAAAATAGAAAAATTATGTAGTTTGAACAAAAGGCGTTTTTGTCTGTTTTCTATATATTTCAGGTGAAATCATCTTTCATTTTTTATCCAGACAAATACATAGCATGTACAGACATAGTGATGTCTCATCTACTGGTTAATTTACTAGCATGAATAATACACAATAATGTCAATTTGCTTTAGTAACAATTCCATGAATATAAGATTCCCATGGGATCATAGTTTTCTCCCTAGTCTGTGGAAAAATAAAATCTAATTCATGTTAAATTATAATAGTTTCATAAATAGATAACTTTAGGAGGAAAGATTATATAATTTGTATTCTAACTGGGACACTTTTGAGAGTGAAATGGGGTGTTATCAATAATCATACCAATAAGACATAAACTAGAACTCTCCTGGGGAAAATGAAACATTAGGTTACCATATAGTCATACTTTTAGGTTCACTGCTACAAATTTAATCCACATTGGAGTTCACCATCATAAGACTACTTGGTGATTGATGGAAATTACCTTTTTTCAAGGAATTAGGAATATATGCAGACAGGGAACTATAAAAGCAAAGTAATATTGTGTTTTCTTTTGAATCATAAGGAAAGTTGAAGTAATCTAGTAATAACCAAAGCTAAATGGTCCAATTATACACTTTATTCTAGTGGTACTCCTATATTGAATTAAAAAAAAAAATCTGACTATGAAATGTAGCAGTCAGGCACATAAAAAAAGATATGTCATAAATATGTAGCATTTAAACAAAAAATTTTAATGTCATATGTTCATCATATATGTTAAAAAGTAGTACATTTCAAAATTTTTTTAACTCCCTTATATTCCTTTCCTAATCACTCATCCCTACTTCTCAGAAGACCCTGCTGTCTCAAACTTTAATTTTCCCTGTGCTTGGCTTATTTTGCTGCATAAGTTTGTATCCCTAGAGAATATGTCATTTTGTTCTGTTTCCTCATGCTGTATTTTAATATATACATTTTAATATAATTTATCAAAATTTTCTTTAATGGTTTTTTTTAGTCTTTTTAAAGAAATCACACAGTAATAAAAAATACATGTTACATTTTCCTCTAAAATTTTAAAGTTTACATTTCACATTTAGGTCTTTAACTAGAATTTACTGTGTGTATAAAGTGGGATTCTTTCCTTTTTTTCTTTTTATTTCACATGTAAAAAAAAATCCTAGGATGTTATTTTGACTAATTCATTCTTCATTATCTGATATGCAACACCATCCTAATCATGTGTCCAGTTTCTATACATGCATGGATGTGGTTCCGAGTGTTTTTCTGTTCCATTCCCTGTGGCTTTGAGTTAATCTACTCTGTCTTAATAGCTCAAACTTTGAACATCACCTAATTATTCTTTGCTCTTCCATGTAAATTTTATAATTAGCTTTTCAATTTCTCTGAAAATTCTTTGATATATTCTTGGAATTACATTGAACCCACAGATAAATTTGGATGTAATTAAAATTCAAATTGAGATTCAGAGTTGAATTGATTATTCAAAAGTTTTATTTCTCTCTGAGTCAGTTTAAGTAATTTTACATTTTTCAGTAATTTGTCAGGTTTACCTCAATTTTCATATTTGTTGGATTAAAATTGATAATTTTCTTATTAATATTTGCAGCATCTATTATTATTTTATCTGTTTTTATTCCTAAAATTGTCTCCTTAGGCTTGCCAGGTATTTGTCAATTTTGTTAGTCTTTTTTAACAATCTTGTTGATTCTCTCTATTATGTCTTATTCTCTAACTCATTAATGCCTTATTATTTTTTTATTGAGGTAGAGTTGATTTAAAGGTTGTGTTAGGTTGTTTTGGGTGTACAACAAAGTGATTCAGTTTTATATATATATATATAATTTTTAAAGATTATTTTCCCTCATAGGTTATTACAAAATATTGAGTATACCCTGCCCTTATTTTTTATTCTTCTTATTGCTTTGAATTCATTGTATTATTATTTAGCTTATTAGCTGATGGCTTGGCTCATACTTTTATTTTCGTCTGTTCAAAACTGAGCATTAGAATTTTAGCATTACTACTTTAATCACATGACATAAATTTTGATAAGCAGTATGTTTGTTATAATTTATATTCAAGCATTTTAAAATTTAATTATTTCCTTTTCCATGAGTCATTTAAATAGATGTGTGTGCATTTCAATTTATAAATTTCAGAGTTTTGCTAGGTATCCATTTGTTATTGATTTATAACTTCATTTGCAGATACTGATTCTTTGGAATTAAAGTTGCTTTATAAACTAGAGCATTATATAATTTTCATAAATGTTCCATGTGTAGTTGAAAAGAATGTGCATTCTCTAATTGTTGGGTATAACAGTGACTTTTCTTTCCTTTTTCTTAATTGAAGTATAAGTGACAATATTATATTAATTTCAGGTGTACAATGTAGTGATTTGGCATTTATATGCATTATGAATTGATCACCATAAAGCTAGTAACCAACTGTCACCATACAATGTTCAGTTCAGTTCAGTTCAGTCGCTCAGTCGTGTCCGACTCTTCCAGACCCCATGAATCGCAGCACGCCAGGCCTCCCTGTCCATCACCAGCTCCTGGATTTCACCCAGACTCATGTCCATCGAGTCAGTGATGCCATCCAGCCATCTCATCCTCTGTTATGCCCTTCTCCTCCTGCCCCCAATCCCTCCCAGCAGCAGAGTCTTTTCCAATGAGTCAACTCTTCGCATGAGGTGGCCAAAGTACTGGAATTTCAGTTTTAGCATCATTCCTTCCAAAGAAATCCCAGGGCCGATCTCCTTCAGAATGGACTGGTTGGATCTCCTTGCAGTCCAAGGGACTCAAGAGTCTTCTCCAACACCACAGTTCAAAAGCATCAATTCTTCGGCGCTCAGCCTTCTTCACAGTTCAACTCTCGCATCCATACATGACCACAGGAAAAACCATAGCCTTGACTAGACGAACCTTTGTTGCCAAAGTAATGTCTCTGCTTTTCAATATGCTATCTAGGTTGGTCATAACTTTCCTTCCAAGGAGCAAGCGTCTTTTAATTTCATGGCTGCAGTCACCATCTGCAGTGATTTTGGAGCCCAGAAAAATAAAGTCTGACTGTTTCCACTGTTTCCACCTCTATTTGCCATGAAGTGATGGGACCGGATGCCATGATCTTCGTTTTCTGAATGTTGAGCTTTAAGCCAACTTTTTCACTCTCCACTTTCACTTTCATCAAGAGGCTTTTTAGTTCCTCTTCACTTTCTGCCATAAGGGTGGTGTCATCTGCATATCTGAGGTTATTGATATTTCTCCTGGCAATCTTGATTCCAGCTTGTGTTTCTTCCAGTCCAGCATTTCTCATGATGTACTCTGCATATAAGTTAAATAAACAGGGTGACAATATACAGCCTTGACGTACTCCTTTTCCTATTTGGAACCAGTCGGTTGTTCCATGTCCAGTTCTAACTGTTGCTTCCTGACCTGCATACAAATTTCTCAAGAGGCAGGTCAGGTGGTCTGTTATTCCTATCTCTTTCAGAATTTTCCACAGTTTATTGTGATCCGCATAGTCAAAGGCTTTGGCATAGTCAGTAAAGCAGAAATAGATGTTTTTCTGGAACTCTCTTGCTTTTTCCATGATCCAGCAGATGTTGGCAATTTGATCTCTGGTTCCTCTGCCTTTTCTAAAACCAGCTTGAACATCTGGAAGTTCACGGTTCATGTACTGCTGAAGCCTGGCTTGGAGAATTTGGAGCATTACTTTACTAGCGTGTGAGATGAGTGCAATTGTGCGGTAGTTTGAGCATTCTTTGGCATTGCCTTTCTTTGGAATTGGAATGAAATCCAATCCAGTCCTGTGGTCACTGCTGAGTTTTCCAAATTTGTTGGCATAATGAGTGCAGCACTTTCACAGCATCATCTTTCAGCATTTGAAATAGCTCAACTGGAATTCCATCACCTCCACTAGCTTTGTTCATAGTGATGCTTTCTAAGGCCCACTTGACTTCACATTCCAGGATGTCTGGCTCTAGGTCAGTGATCACACCATCGTGATTATCTGGGTCGTGAAGATCTTTTTTGTACAGTTTTTCTGTGTATTCTTGCCACCTCTTCTTAATATCTTCTGCTTCTGTTAGGTCCATACCATTTCTGTCCTTTATCGAGCCCATCTTTGCATGAAATGTTCCCTTGGTATCTCTAATTTTCTTGAAGAGATCTCTAGTCTTTCCCATTCTGTTGTTTTCCTCTATTTCTTTGCATTGATCAATGAGGAAGGCTTTTTTATCTCTTCTTGCTATTCTTTGGAACTCTGCATTCAAATGTTTATATCTTTCCTTTTCTCCTTTGCTTTTCACTTCTCTTCTTTTCACAGCTATTTGTAAGGCCTCCCCAGACAGCCATTTTGCTTTTTTGCATTTCTTTTCCATGGGGATGGTCTTGATCCCTGTCTCCTGTACAATGTCACGAACCTCAGTCCATAGTTCATCAGGCACTCTATCTATCAGATCTAGGCCCTTAAATCTATTTCTCACTTCCACTGTGTAATCACAAGGGATTTGATTTAGGTCATACCTGAATGATCTAGTGGTTTTCCCTACTTTCTTCGATTTAAGTCTGAATTTGGCAATAAGGAGCTCATGATCTGAGCCACAGTCAGCTCCTGGTCTTGTTTTTGCTGACTGTATAGAGCTTCTCCATCTTTGGCTGCAAAGAATATAATCAGTCTGATTTCTGTGTTGACCATCTGGTGATGTCCATGTGTAGAGTCTTCTCTTGTGTTGTTGGCAGAGGGTGTTTGTTATTACCAGTGCATTTTCTTGGCAAAACTCTATTAGTCTTTGCCCTGCTTCATTCTGTATTCCAAGTCCAAATTTTCCTGTTACTCCAGGTGTTTCTTGTTCTTATATATTATTGACTATATTCCCTATACTGTACATTATATCCCAATGACTTATTTATTTTATAATTGAAAACTTGAAACTTTTAATCCTCTTCACCTGTTTCACCTAAGCCCCATTCCTCACTCAACTCTGTACTTCTGGCAAGCACCAGTTTTCTATGTCTGTTTCTGTTTTGTTTGTACATTTTTTTTGTTTGTTTTTTAGATTCCAAATATCAGTGAAATCATACAGTATTTTTCTTTTTCTGTTTAACTTATTTCACTTAACATATTCCCTCTAGGTCTATCAGGGTATGGTATTTCATATTCAAGTCTTCTACATCCTTATTTTTTTCTCCTCACAACTTAATCTGAGATGACAAGTCAGTTTAGTCACTCATCATGTCCGACTCTTTGAGACCCCATGGACTGCAGCACTCCAGACTTCCCTGTCCATCACCAACTCCTGGAGCTTACTCAAACTCATGTCCATAGAGTCAGTGATACCATCCAACCATCTCATACTGTGTCGTCCCCTTCTCCTCCCAGCTTCAATCTTTCCCAGCTTCAGGGTCTTTTCAAATGAGTCAGTTTTTTGCATCAGGTGGCCAAAGGACTGGAGTTTCAGCTTCAGCATCGCTCCTTTCAATGAATATTCAGGGCTGATTTCCTTTAGGATGGACTGATTGGATCCCCTTGCAGTCCAAGGAACTCTCAAGAGTCCCTGTCTTACTATTCTGTCTAGGTTGGTAAACATTCAGAAAACTAAGATCATGGCATCTGGTCCTATCACTTCATGGCAAGTAGATGGGGAAACAGTGGAAACAGTGCCAGACTTTATTTTGGGGGGCTCCAAAAATCACTGTAGATGGTGACTGCAGCCACGAAATTAAAAGACGCTTGCTCCTTGGAAGGAAAGTTATGACCAACCTAGATAGCATATTGAAAAGCAGAGACATTAGTTTGCCAACAAAGGTCTATCTAGTCAAAGCTATGGTTTTTCCAGTAGTCATGTATGGATGTGAGAGTTGGACTATTAAAGAAAGCTGAGCACCGGAGAACTGATGCCTTTGAACTGTGGTGTTGGAGAAGACTCTTGAGAGTCCCTTGGACTGCAAGGAGATCCAAGGAGATCCTAAAGGAAATCAGTCCTGAATATTCATTGGAAGGACTGATGCTAAAGCTGAAACTCCAATCCTTTGGCCGCCTGATATGAAGAACTGACTTATTTGAAGAGACCCTGATGCTGGGAAAGATTGAAGGCAGGAGGAGAAGGGGATGAGATCGGATGAGATGGTTGGATGGTATCACTGACTCAATGGACATGACTTTGAGTAAACTCTGGGAGCTGGTGATGGACAGGGAGGCCTGGCATGCTGCAGTCCATGGGGTTGCAAAGAGTCAGACATGACTGAGCAACTGAACTGAACTGAACTGAACTGAGGTTTGTCATAGCTTTTCTTCTAAGAAACAAGAGTCTTTTAATTTCATGGCTGCATTCACCATCTGCAGTGATTTTGGAGCCCCCCAAAATAAAGTCTCTCACCGTTTCCATTGTTTGTCCATCTGTTTGCTATGAGCTGATGGGACAGGATGCCATAATCTTAGTTTTCTGAATGTTGAGTTTTAAGACAACTTTTTCACTCTCCTTTTTTACTTTCTCAAGAGGCTCTTTAGTTCTTCTTCACTTTCTGCCATAAAGGTGGTATCACCTGCATGTCTGAGGTTATTGATATTTCTCCCGGCAGTCTTGATTCCAGCTTGTGTTTCTTCCAGTCCAGCATTTCTCATGATGTACTCTGCATGTAAGTTAAATAAGCAGGGTGAGGATATACAGACTTGACGTACTCCTTTTCCTATTTGGAATCAGTCTGTTGTTCCATGTCTGCTCCTAACTGTTGCTTCTTGTCCTACATACAGATTTTTCAGGAGGCAGGTCAGGTGGTCTGTTATTCCCATCTCTTTAAGAATTTTCCACAGTTTGTTATGAGCCACACAGTCAATGGCTTTGGCATAGTCAATAAAGCAGAAGTAGATGTTTTTCTCGGAGAAGGCAATGGCAACCCACTCCAGTACTCTTGCCTGGAAAATCCCATGTATGGAGGGGCCTGGTGGGCTGAAGTCCATGGGGTTGCTAGGAGTTGGACACGACTGAGCAACTTCACTTTCATGCATTGGAGAAGGAAATGGCAACCCACTCCAGTGTTCTTGCCTGGAGAATCCCAGGGACAGGGGAGCCTGGTGGGCTGCCATCTATGTGGTCGCTCAGAGTCGGACACGACTGAAACGACTTAGCAGTAGCAGCAGCAGCAGATGTTTTTCTGGTATTCTCTTGCTTTTTCGATGATACAGTGGATGTTAACAATTTGATCTCTGGTTCCTCTGGCTTTTCTAAATCCAACTTGAATATCTGGAAGTTCATGGTTCATGTACTGTTGAAGCCTGGCTTGGAGAATTTTGAGCATTACTTTACTAGCATGTGAGATGAGTGCAATTGTGTAGTAGTTTGAGCCTTCTTTGGCATTGCCTTTCTTTGGGATTGGAATAAAAACTGATCTTTTCCAGTCCTGTAGTCACTGCTGAGTTTTCCAAATTTGCTGGCATATTGAATGCAGCACTTTCACAGCATCATCTTTTAGGGTTTGAAATAGTTCAGCTGGAATTCATCACCTCCACTAGCTTTGTTTGTAGTGATGCTTCCTAAGGCCCGCTTGACTTCACATTCCAGGATGTCTGCCTCCTGCCTCTAGGTGAGTGATCACACCATCATGGTTATCTGGGTCATGAAGATCTTTTTTGTATAGTTCATCTGTGTATTCTTGCCACCTCTTCTTAATATCTTCTGCGTCTGTTAGGTCCATACAATTTCTGTCCTTTATTGTGCCCATCTTTGCATGAAATGTTCCCTTGGTATCTCTTGAAGAGATACCAATTTTCTTGAAGAGATCTCTAGTCTTTCACATTCTATTTTTTTCCTCTATTTCTTTGCATTGATCACTGAGGAAGGCTTTCTTATCTCCCCTTACTATTCTTTGGAATAGCATTCCAAATGGGTATATCTTTCTTTTCTCCTTGGCCTTTCACTTCTCTTCTTTTCTCAGTTATTTGTAAGGCTTCCTCAGACAACCATTTTGCATTTCTTTTTCTTGGGGATGGTCTTGATCACTGCCTCCTGTACAATGTCACGAACCTCCATCCATAGTTCTTCAGGCACTCTATCAGATCTAATCCCTTGAATCTATTTGTCACTTCCACTGTATATTGGTAAGGGATTTGATGGCAAAGTTATCCATTTACCTTGAAGTTCCAGCAATTTTTGTTTTATTGATTTAGAGGAAGCAGGTAGTTTAGAAATATAATATGTATCAGGTCCTATAAAAATATTATCACTACCTTGTTCTTGTTCAGTCACTCAGTCATGTCCAACTCGTTGTGACCCCATGGACTGCAGTACACCAGGCTACCCTGTCCTTCACCATCTGCTGGAGCTTGCTCACACTCTTATTAAGTCAGTAATGCCATCCAACCATCTGTCCTCTGTCGTCCCCTTCTCCTCCTTCCTTCAGTCTTTCCCAGCATCAGGGCCTTTTCACTACCTAGTGACCCAATTTATTTTTAGTATATAAGGATATATTTTTCTTTAATATTAATACAGTTGAAACAAGTTTACTAGTTTAGCATTGGACTTGTATATCTTTTTGTAAATCCTTTCAACATTTCTATATCTTTGTGTTTTAGTTTTATCTCTTATAGAAAACAAGTATTTGAATTTTAAACCATTTTAATGATCTTTTTCCCTAGAAAGTTTAGTACATTTGCACAGATTATATTTACTTATATAGATTCAGTTCTGTCTTCTTCGGACTACTTACCACATTTTTTTTTACTATTTCATTGTATGTGTGTTCTTGTTTCAATTTCATGCCTTCTTTTGAATTATGTTGGATTTTTCTTTGCTTTGGTTTAGCTTTGTTTTATTCATTTTCCCTTATCAGTTTGAAATTTGTTATATTCTATTTATATTTTTAAAATTGCATGCATATTTAACTCAATGCAGTCTAAAATTAATGAATATCTTTACTCTTCATGCAAATAATAAAAGACTGTAGAGGGTTTTAATGCCAGTTGTCCAAGATTTAGTTCTCTGTTTTTGTTTTAACATTGACAAAGTAAACTTTATTTTTATTAGTTGTTAGGAAAATAATTTTTAAATTTGCCCAAGAGCTGAGTATAGTCTTTGCTCACCATTTCTCCTTGCATCTCAGACATTCCTTCCTAGGATCTATGTCCTTCTTCTAAAAGAAACCTTTCAGACATTTCTTTGGTGATGATCTACTGGCAGTAGCTCTCTCAACTGAAGTTTAATAAAAAAAATACTCCCACCTGGGATATTGGCTTTATAAAGGAGTATGTGGCCTGACCCTCCACTCCACATGAATACTGACATTTAATTTGTGGTCCATTGAAAACCCACACCCCGGTCTTGCCACAGTCAATAGAAACCCTCGGGGCAAATATTCCTTCACTAGTTCACACCTTTCTCCCTGCCTTCACTCCAGAATTGAATTTTCTTGTAATTTCTACTTTTCAATGGTCTATCATCTCATATCAGAAGCAAAAGCAAAAATAAAGTGAAAAAAATTTGGATATTTTATCCAGCACTTTTAAATGTCTAAACCAAAAGATGTTTGTCTTCACACTTAATCCATCATATTGTCAGAAATAGGAGTCCTTATTTGGTTTTTAAAACAATTATGCAAGATATTAGCATGATCTGAGTGTTAAAATGCCAACCCAGCCAAACTACGTACTCAACTGAAATGCCTGCATCTAGCCTGACACTGAATCATTTCAGTTGCCCGCAGCTACTGTAGGAATGGGCAGGGACAGAGACAGCCTGTCAGTTGCTTAATGATCTTGGGCAGAGAATTCAATACAAGCTAAGTAATAAATACTGGCTCACAAGCACGTGCCCTCTAGCAAACAAGGTTCCAGCGTACACTAAGACCCACAATACCTGCTTATTCCCAGTGGTCTTAAATAAATAAGTATCTTACACCAGCAAGAGCTTTACATTTTATTGTAAGGCAATAAAAATATTATGTAATTCCCCAGGAACCAACATAAAACATTGTCTTTAAAACAGTTCCTGCTCTGGTGTTTTATGAGTTTCCAGGATCAATCAGGGTTTCTTCTTACATAACAAGTTTACATATAGTCCTTCAGGGGAAGGAATGTATCGCAATTATAACCTTCAATTAACCATCATATCTTGGTAACAATATTTTCTATGTCCCCAGGCAAAATAAAGCACAGCTGTTTGAATTAGTATTCTAGTTCTCTGCTTTACCTTCATAAAGGAAACATTCAATATACATAACAATCTTATCAAATGCAGGAAAAAGTGCCAAAAGAAGTCAAGGGAAAATAGCCTGATACTTGAAGTTTTCTAGCTGAAGAATGTTAGAGAAATAACTTACTGCATAATGCATGATGTTTTGTAATTTTAAATAGACAGCTCTGTAACCATTGCAGACAACACCGTATATAAAACCAAACCGTATGAAATTGATGATATGGTACTATATTTGACCAGCAAACTTAGATATTCCATAAAGTTCAACCTAACATTTTATCTCACCAGTTCAAATTGCTTCTTGCTTTTCTGGCAACTGCAAAGTTATGACATAATGGAACTGAAGCTGCTCTGTGGCATTATGGAACACAGAATAGAAAGGTGATCTGGCAGACATGTTAATCAGAAAGAATTTAAATCTGCCTAGTTTTCTTTTAGGACCACCAGCAAAATTCTCTGTGGTATACCAACGGTACCACAGTTTGTTTTGATGTTCAGTTTTGACTGTGTCTCTGAAACTCCATGGTTCTCTTCATCCATGCAGCCTTCTTCTGATTCATTTTTCTCCATTTGTGCTGTTTTTCTCCGTGATGTGAATCCATCCTTGCCCATTCTGTCGTGTCTCCATTGTTTTGCTGCTTCATGAGATTGCTCTGAGCCATTAAGAGGCAAGTCCATCAAAAGAGGAAAAACCAACTTTCCTTTATGTCCAGGAAGAATCCTTTGTCTAAGGTATTCCATAACCCTGCTCCTCAAGTCAATACTTTCTAACTTACACTTTGAAAGGAACTTATAAGGAAAATAATTCCTATAGCCACACCCACAATATAATGCCTTGACTACTCTTTCACACACAGTGTGAAGTCGGTTCTTATTGCCAAGGATCTTCTATGAGGACGCACAGTTGAGTCCTTAGCTTTATACTACACCAGCACCCTCCATTGTCCGTACAGTAACACACACTACAGTACCACAGAAATTGTTAGTACTCAGTGTCCTCTTGACTAGAGGATCCCCAAGTCTGCTTTCACCTATAAGATTAGCGAGGTTTATAATAAGAAGGCAATATTTGAGTTACTCTGTGTCATCATGCCTTAATGCAGACAGTGACATTTCCAAAAGTTACTGAGTTTGGCAATTTACATGAATCAAATTATCAATAATAACTAACCTTCCCTTTAATGTTGTGCTATATAGTCAATTAATGGGAATTATTTTGATAATGGTCTCAGTTCTGTTTTCCAACTTAAAGTAGGATTTCTTAGGGCCAATAACTGATAATGTCTGGGTTTTATCATAAGAAGCTTTTGAGAGCAGAGAATTAAAATTGTTTTTTATTCAAAATGCCTTAAGTTTCCTAAGCAAATAAAACATATTTGCTAAAGAAGCCAAGCCAACCTACATGGGAAGCCTTACATAGCACAGTCTGGGTTTTTTATTCATCTTCTGTTAGTCTTCTCAGTGCAATTTAATAGTTAAACGAAATATGTGAAAAAAAAAAAATCTCTGCCCCATACATTTGAATTAGGTTAAGTTTTTATGCTCATTAATCATGAAAGAGCTAAAGTTCATCACCTAATGATATTCCAGCAGTGTTGTTTCTGCCTTCCTGTCATTAAGCAATGAATCTCATTGCTTTATATTGGAAATGTGTCAAAATGTGACATGATAAGAATAGATTTGCATCACTTGCCTTGCCTTCCAGACTGAAGCTCCTTTTTAGAGATAGATATTCCAGGCTTTTCCAAATGCAGATTAGCATATCTGAAATCTTTAGTAAACTGAATATTTAATACAAGGAAAGAGTATAGATCTTTAGTTGGGATGTTATGGCACTATGGTAATGATAAGTTTAATGCAGAAATTCATCTAAGCCTTTGCATTCTAAAGTCTTTCTATCCTTCTGACCTGCTATCAAGTCTTGGCACCAGTAAAGTTGAGGATAGTTTCTCATCATCAGTGTCCATCTTTTATTAATGATAGATGTTCATCATGTGTTTATCTTCTATTCTGCCTTAGATTAACTGCACATAGATTAACTTTATCTTCAATGGCAATATGTCATATTTTTTGTAAAATTAAGTCCCAACATAATTAAATTTCTTACTAGGATTCTTGATAGTTTCATTTAAATTGTAAACAATGGAAAAATGCTTAAAGGGCTAACTTGCTTGAAACATCCAGGGTATTTGAGATAGTGTGTTACCAGACAGTATGAAGTAACTGCCTCTGCCTCAAGAGGAAGGGATTAAGGAAAGCTTCTTAGAGGAGATAACTAAACTGAAGCTTACAAGTGAGAATCTGCTAGATAGAAAAGGGGCTTAAAGGCTCTGCAAGTGATGGAAACAAAACATGGAAAGGTATGAGATGTCATATCTGGGAGACTAACCAGTTTGACATAAGTGGATCACAGAGCACTTGAGGTGAGGATAGGGAGAGAAATGAACAAAACAGCAAAGGCCAGTTGCCTTTATTTATTGATGATTCAGATGGATGGACCATAAAATATATTTTAAATGGGAAAATTATGTGCTTACTTGTGTTTTACATGACATTAATGTTCCATTTTTAAACAGTAACTTTCTACATGCATTCTAGAAATCATCTGTTCCCCAGGTGTGTATATGAGCATGAATTAAGATCTTGAAGATAGCAAAGAGGTACAGATCTGAGCATGAGAGACCTGAAAATGAATCTCATGTCTGCTTCTTCCCAGCAACATAAGAGTGGAAAAGTTATACCTCGTATTAAAAAACATTAAAATGAGGATACTATTTCATAGGGTTGTTATGATAATTAAGAATTACAATTTATAAAAACTAGTTGGAACATAATTGATATTCTCTATACATTAGCACCTATTTTGACATTATAGATTGAGGCATTGTTAAGAATGCTATTACTTGAATCATGAAAACTGTTTCCATTTGAAAATATGTGGGACATGGGACATGGGATTCATTAGGTAACTCTAAGATGATAGCAAGGGCTTCCCCCTGATAGCTCATCTGGTAAAGAATCCACCTGCAATGTAGGAGACCCCAGTTCAACTCCTGGGTCAAGAAGATCCCTGGAGAAGGGATAGGCTACCCACTCCAGTATTCTTGGGCTTCCCTTGTGGCTTAGCTAGTAAAGAATCTGCTTTCAATGTGGGAGACCTAGGTTTGATCCCTGGGTTAGGAAGATCCCCTGGAGAAGGGAAAGGCTACCCACTCCAGTATTCTGGCCTGGAGAATTCCATGGACTGTATAGTCCTTGGGTTTGCAAAGAATCAGACATGATTTAGCAACTTTCACTTTCAAGATGATAGCAAATATTGTTATATATATATATTTTTTTTAACTGACACAAGTAAATGTTTGATGTATGTATTTTTTGTGACCTGTTGACCTATGGGAAACTTCACATTCTTTCCCATATTAAATTTTTCTTGGCTTCTAAAGAGTAGATATCTTACTCTTATAAGTTTCTGGATATTAACAAAAAGTTCTTGCTTTTATTTTTCAAGCACATCTTGACAAGACGGAGTCATATTTTTATTTTCCTGAAGAAATGCTGTTTTTCATTTACCAATTAAGCAATTTCCTCTTTGTCAAACATTTTCAATTGAAACCATTCCTATTTAAGCAGAATTTGATCTGTTTATGAAAAATTAGAGAAAGAGACTAACTCAACCGAGTTTATTTATTCATTCATTCATTTATTTGTTTTTTTCTCATTTCAGGCCCCATTTTATTCTGTTTATCCTCACAACTCAGCCTGATATAGTCAGCTCTTCTTTTTCTTATTAGCTAAAGTGAGAGAGCAGTTGCATGTCCTTTGAGTTTGTGGAAGGTCCTTAAAAAACTGACATCTTTGGTTAATCTACATCTAGTTCTAGAAATTGAATATATGATTTCATCATGCTAATTTTAGGTTTAAAAAAGCTTCATATTTAAAATCTCCTTATTAAAAGTGATTTCACACTCAAATCCCCACTGTCTCTGAAATATGAAAAGATAGAGTCATGGAATTACTTGAGATTCTCCAAAAGGAGAAAAGTACATGCAGAAACCGACTTAAAATGTCTCATTATTCAATACTCAAATTTGCCTTCATGGATTCATTTTCCAGATTTCCCACTACTACTGTAACCATGTTAACACTACCCTGGGAAATATCGCTGCTGCTGCTAAGTCGCTCAATTGTGTCTGACTCTTTGTGACCCTAGGGACTATAGCCCGCCAGGCTCCTCTGTCCATGGGATTCTCCAGGCAAGAATACTGGAGTGGGCTGTCATTTCCTTCTCCAGGGGATCTTCCTGACTTAGGGATCAAATCCCTGTCTCCTGTGGCTCCTGCGTTGCAAGTGGATTCCTTACTGCTGAGCCACAGGGGAAATATGGCTAAACCAAATCAAAATACAAAGGCAAAAATAAGCTAAGAGTACATAGGCATTGGCTTTAAGGTCAGATTCATTGTTTCTTAATCCCACATTACTCTTTCCTTAACAACCCTACTCAGGAAGCACCGGTGGTAGCCAGAGCAGCATTGTTCCTGGAATGTGCCCGTTTTGTGCACCGCTGCAACCGTGGCAACTGGCCAGAGTGGATGAAAGGACATCATGTGAACATCACTAAGAAAGGCCTTTCCAGGGGACGGTCCCCCATTGTGGGCAACAAGCGGAACCAGAAGTTGCAGTGGAATGCTGCCAAGCTCTTCTACCAGTGGGGAGACGTGAGCTTTTGATTTTCTTCTATAAAAATTAGGCCGAGTAAAGTGAAGACGTTTTGAGTTTCTGTTTGTTCATTTGTTTGGGAGATAATCTGAGTATCTGTTATGTACCAAGCACTGAACAAAACATTTCAGGGGGAAATAATTCATTTAATCTTCCCAATAAATCTACAAAGTTCGACATTATTATCTCTTCTGGCTCCCTTTCTGATCCTCTGCCTCTTTCCTCCCTGTAAATGTAAACATTCTCAGCATCTCTTATCAGTTCTTCCTGTATAATCTCCACCAGGATTGCATTTATTCCTGTGTTAGAGCTAGAAGTACCCAGTTCTCTATCCATAGCACTTTTCAGATCCCTGACCAACTTCACCAACTGTACTTTGGAGGCATTTACTTAATGTTCTGAAACTAAATCTGACCAAACTGCAATGCTTCTCTCCATTTAAACACACCCCCATCTGTAACCCCTCTTGAATTTTCTATTCTTTTTGATAGAACTACCATCATCTGAAATGACAGTCTTTAAACATATTCTCAACCTCCTTTCCTTATTGATTCCACCTCTTCCGTGTCACTGATGCCCTTTGAGGTCAGATCTTCATTACTTCTCCTCTGTGTGACTAAAGTATTTTCCTATTTGGTTTCCTCCCACAATCTCCCCTCTCTGACCCATCCTACACACTGCCAATAAAATCTCCCTTTGGCATAGCCCGTCTAAAAGCAGAACATTCATATCTCATCTCCCAGCCTCCAGACTCTCTCCTTCCAATTCATTCTCCAAACTGCTGTCAGAATGATTAGGCTAAAATGCAAATCACGGTATAGTGCTTCAGTGACCCTCCTTTTCCCTGGGGATAAAAACCCAAATTGCTCAGCCTGGCATCTCAGCTCTTTCCACAACCTTTATTCAAATCACACCAAGATTATAGATGATGAAGTCAATGAGCTGATGTACCTAAAGGATATTTATCTCAATCCTTTACATCTAAGAGGTGTTCAATGATAAGTTATGACACTAAATTTTGAAAGCAGGATAAATGGTGTGTCTCTACATTTTTAGACAGCTAGCATGGTGTCCCTGGAAGGAGTGATAACGCTTCTCTCCTGCTCAAAAACTGCCTTTCATCCTTCAGAATGCAAAATGAAGTCCAGCTTCAAGAACTGTGGAATCTGGTCCCGATTTACCTTTCCAAGCCCTCAGGCACATTATTTCTGCTCAGAAAATGGTGCTTCAACCAAGTGGCTTAGTTGATAGTCTCTGAACACGTCAGTGCATGTCTCTGAATATGGGTCTTTGGGAACTCTCCATCTGAAATATCTGCTTTTTCCTTTCCCATTAGCCTAACACCAATTCTTGAGAATCTATGTTTGAATCCCAGTTCAAGGCTGCTGAGTGACCTTGAGCAGGTTTTTCAACCTAACTTTCCTAATTGCCAACAGTGATACTTCTTTATGAAAGTTTATAATCTACTCAGGCATATTAATAAAGATACTGATGCACTATAACAGTTTATTCAACTTTATGTTTTATTTAATAACTAGCAAACTACCTCGCATAATAAATATTTGATGAATGAAGAAGGAATAATCATATCCCTAAGGCACTTTTCTTGTCTTGAAAGAGATGTAGAGCTCTAAATTATTATTTAGATATTTTATATTATCCCAAGTAAGTTCATTTTTTGAGAAACCTTCTAAGTTTTGTGAACTGTGGGTTTAACTTAAATTGCTTGGTTTCAGAATCCAGGGGAGATCAATGTAGATTTTTTCTCCCCTTGACTCTCACTATTAAGTCTTCTGGCTTTGCTCAGACTCATAATTCCTTGTTTCCTTCTGTTGGGGGAGTGTGTAATTTCCTCGGTTCTTTCTCGCCACAGCAAAAATTTGAAGTGACGGACAGACCAGTGTTACAGCCCCATGTAAATTTCCTTGTTACAGCAAAAATTTGAAGCAATGGACGGACCAGTGTTACAGCTTCGTGTTACAGCTCAGTTTTATTAAGAAAGCAAAAGAAAATATATCCGTGAGGTGTGAGAGGGAGTCGACCCAGAAGACTCAAAGAGAAGAGAAGCCCCCAGCTCAATTTTGGTTCCTCTTTTCATAGGTTTTTTCTCCTCCCCCTGGGCCTGCCCTATGTAAATTGGGCTAGCCAGGAGTGCTGTTGGTTTTACCTGAGGTCCTCACTCCTGTCCTCAGACCTTCCTTTGTTCTGTTTGCACAGGCTTTTCCCTTCTTTGTCTTTTAGCCACCGCCATTCTGGACTCCTTTTTCCTATTCTAACCACCTAACACTTCTTTAGAATTTCTAAAATAGTAGCATCAGGACAAGGCTTTCTGTTGAGGTGGTGGTTTTTGCTTTCACGTTTTGTTTTGTTTGCTTAAAACTTCTCAAGTTAGCAACTGAGCTGCATTTCTTTTGTATTGATGTGGTTTTTGTTACTCCTCAATTGCAGACTTTAAGGAGACCCCTTTGTTCTCAAATAACCAAGATGTTCAAACAAAGTGTGTTTTTATTTGAAGAGCTCTAGACATATCTTTTGAGCTTCCCAGGTGGCTCAGTGGTAAGGAATCCACCTGCCAACGCAGGAGACACAGGAAATGTGGGTTCAATCCCTGGGTCAGGAAGATTCCCTGAAGTAGGAAATGGCAACCTGCTCCAGTATTCTTACCTGGAAAATTCTATCGACAGAGGAGCCTTACAGGCTATTGTCCATAGGATCATTAAGTGTCAGATGCGACAGCATGCACATGCACACACGGACATATTTTTGTAACTTTCCAACAGAAAATCAAATCTCTTGCATGCCCAGAATTTAGTCGTTTTTCTAAATATTTGAAAAGGATGATGCGGGAGGGAAGAAGAAAATTAGCTGGAATTTTGTTCTTACCAATGCACAGAGTAATCACACTGTCAGACCAAGTTCAGTGCTCATTTTATCTTTTTGAGTCTTTTTCCTATGTATGTGTCTCTTCTTTTATTCTATACAACATGTAATTAGAATGTGAAAGGAATTAGAGGTAGCATATTTTGTCTCTTTTTTGGGGGGAAATTCTTTTTTTAAAATCAGACGTTAGTACATGATGACTCCGAAGAACAGATAGTAAGCATTGGTTTTGTGAATACCTTATAAAAGCCAATGTTGTTTATGTGTTGAGGTAAAAGTCATGTTTCTAATGTTGATGTTCAGGACACTATCAAAAGAATAGCTAATATTTCAAAAGAATAGTTAATATTTCTAATTCATAGCATATCATGAGGGGGAAACAAAGTATATAAGAAAATTTTGATTGCATATATGATGAAAGATACAAATAAAATTGCAGTTCTAGAAGTCATGCCAGCCTCCAAATTCATTAGCATAACACTGCTATCCTCATAAAATTGCATGATCAGAAACATTCTGAGGAAATGTGACTTCTTATTTTTTGCTGCAGCAAAATCCTCCATTAAAAACAACTATACAGGACTTCCCTGATGGTCCAGTGGTTAACACTCTGCACTTCCAATGCAAGAAGCATGGGTTAGATGGGGAAATAATGGAAACAGTGGGAGACTTTATTTTGGGGGCTCCAAAATCACTGCAGATGGTGACTCCAGCCATGAAATTAAAAGACACTTGCCCCTTGGAAGAAAAGCTGTGACCAACCTAGACAGCATATTAAAAAGCAGAGACATTACTTTACCAACAAAGGTCTGTCTAGTCAAAGCTATGGTTTTTCCAGTAGTCATTTATGGATGTGAGAGTTGGACCATAAAGAAAGCTGAGCACTGAAGAATTGATGCTTTTGAACTGTGGTGTTGGAGAAGACCCTTGAGAGTCCCTTGGACTGCAAGAGATCCAACCAGTCCATCATAAAGGAAATCAGTCCTGAATATTCATTAAGAGGACTAATGCTGAAGCTGAAACTCCAATACTTTGGCCACCTGATGTGAAGAACTGACTCATAGGAAAAGCCCCCGATGCTGGTAAAGATTGAAGGCGGTAGGAGAAGGGGACGACAGAGGATGAGATGGTTGGATGGCATCATCAACTTGATAGACATGAGTTTGAGCAAGCTTTGAGAGTTGGTTGTGAACAGGGAGGCCTGGCATGCTGTGGTCTGTGGGGTCACAAAGAGTCAGACATGACTGAGCAACTGAACTGAACTGGAGAACTAAGATCCCATGTGCCATGCAGCATGGCCAGAAAAAAAAAAAAAAAAACTTTTTAAATAAATAAAAATAGTTAAAAGAAAATACAACTGCATACTCCCTTATGTGAGATCTATAAAATAAATGACCTTTGAGGAATAAAAATACTTTCAGAAAAAGTTTTGTGTGAGAATAAATACCATTCCAGTTCCTATAAGTCTTTAGGCTCAATGACCTTGGAGACAGCATTAGTGCCTTCCTTCCCTGGATTCCCATGTTGGGAAATGTGGTGGTAACAACACTATGGCAAACAGAGGAAACTTACGCTGAAGACAATCCCCATGAATTGATTGCCGACGACCTCTGTAATGTGAGAACCTCTTTTACAGTCTGACATATACCTCACGCTGTTTCATTCTTTTTCTGTTCATGGTAGGCAATCGGCGTCCGGCTGAATGAGCTGTGTCATGGGGAAAGTGAGAGTCCAGCCAACCTGCTGGGTATCATTTATGATGAGGAGACCAAGAGGAGACTGAGAAAGGAGGATGAGGAGGAAGACTTTTTAGATGACAGTAAGGAGACTCCCTTTACTACAAGAACCCCTGCTTGTAAGAATCTCTGCTTTAGGAGCACGTAATATTTCTCTTTCCTCTTTCACATTCTTACCACCTTCCCATGTCTTCCACTGTACCTTCTCCCCTATTCCCTGTGCATGGATGTGAGCATGTGCATAAAACCCACAAAGTGAGAGCAGGAACCAGAGGAGAAGACTATAGACAGGAGCAAAGAGCTGTAGGCCATATGAAACATTCATTGCTTTGTGGTCTCTGACTCCTAATATTGTAAATGTCAAGACCAGTTTTAGTCCTCTGTGAGAAAAGGAAATTGTGGGAAAGTGCTGTTCCAGAAAAGGATTTGGTCAGGTTTTGTGTTTTTTCATTACTCTTGAAGATATAAAAAAGGGCTAGACCAAATGAAATTAAACACAAAAAGCTTCTCAAATCGCTAAAATATTAAAATACTTAATCATAGTTTATTATCATATTTAACATGAAATTCAAAATTTAAGGTTCCAATTATCTGAACTATGAATGTTTGATTTACTGTACTTATTTATTAAAAGTATAATTGAGTCCCATCATAGAAGAATAGAGACAAAGAGATTCCTGAACATCTTTTTTAACACCATTTTGTGCATATGTGTGTTCTATACCATACAAGCTTATGAGTATGTGTACCAGTGTTTTTTATGGAGTAGCAAATTCCAATATGGTTTTGGAATGAGTATCATTAACTGATGAAGACACTGAGGTCTCTTCCTTTTGACCTACCCTAGTGATTTGAAATGCAGATTCCCTGATGATGTCTTAAGGATTATCCTTAGTTAAGTGATGCCAAACCTACTTTATCTCTAAAGGCATGAAATAGAAAAGGATGGCTAGAGTGTAATATTAGACAGAACTAAATAATAATCAAAGAAAACATATTGTCTTCTACTTTCATACCAATAATTTTTTTGCATTTTTCCATCATTTTGCTCTTTCTCTGCTGCTGCTGCTGCTAAGTCACTTCATCATGTCCCATTCTGTGCGACCCCATAGACGGGAGCCTACCAGGCTCCTCTGTCCCTGGGATTCTTCAGGCAAGAACACTGGAATGGATTGCCGTTTCCTTCAAATCAAAGAAAATCTTCTTGACTTAACTGTTGACAAAACACCGAATTATGATGTTAGTCTTTTAACCTAATGATGAAAGTTGTTCCCAAAGATTCCCTCAAGTTCACAAGAGTCTAGGTTATCCTAGAAAGACTCACGAAATTGGGTCTGATTTGTAGTAGGACTTGAGGATAATCCAGCAACCACAGAATCTAGTTTAGGCCTGCCAGGAGACATCCCCAAACTGCCCCGGATCTCCTAGGGGTCCTTCAGAACAGAGAGAAGCCAAAGCCACGTTAGATGGAAATAGCTTCATAGGCCAGAATGTTCTCACATCTCCATGAGACTGCATAAGTATCACTGGCGATATGGTATGCTTGGTATAACAGTTTTTTGGTGAGACTATTTATAAGTCAGTAATTGTTCCCTATAACAGAATATTTCAGATGATACTTATGAGAAAGCCTGGACTAAGACCAAGCTCATTGTCTATGGGACTGACAAGAAGAATCTAGATGATATCCTTAGGATTACAAGCACAGATCCAGAAGTTTATACTAAATAACTAGTGTTCAATTATGTTTTAAAAAACAGTTGCACATCTAGGCAAGTTCAAGCATCATGTAGACTCTAGAACATTCATTCAATGAATATAAGATTGGAATATCTTCTTTAGTTCCACTTTTAAGTCAATACATAGCTCAGTTTGCATTTTAAAAATAATTATGGTATAAGCAAGTATCAGTCTGGAAACAATAGAGAAGTTTGTCTTTTTCATTCCTTTTTTTTAGTACCATTTTTTAAATTTTTATTTATTTTAATTGGAGGCTAATTACTCTACAATATTGTGGTGGTTTTTGCCATACATTCACATGGATCAGCCATGGGTGTACATGTGTTCCCCATCCTGACCCTCCCTCCCACCTCCCTCCCCATCTCATCCCTCAGGGTCATCCCAGCACACCAGCCCTGAGCACCCTGTCTCATGCATTGAACCTGGACTGGCGATCTATTTCACATATGATAATATACATGTTTCAATGCTATTCTTTAAAATCATCCCACCCTCGCCTTCTCCCACAGAGTCCAAAAGTCTGTTCTTTACATCTGTTTCTCTTTTGCTGTCTCACATATAGGGTTATCGTTACCATCTTTCTAAATTCCATATATATGCATTAATATACTGTATTGGTGTTTTTCTTTCTGAGTTACTTCGCTCTGTATAATAGGCTCCAGTTTCATCCACCTCACTAGAACTGATTCAAATGCATTATTTTTAATAGCTGAGTAATATTCCGTTGCATATATGTACCACAGCTTTCTTATCCATTCGTCTGCCGATGGACATCTAGGTTGCTTACACGTCCTGGCTATTGTAAACAGTGCTTTTTCATTCTTAATAAGAGGCAATGTCCCCAGCCACATATTACCTCTGTGGAAAATATAATGGTTTTCATGGGGAAGCAATAGCCAGATATGGTCAGAAAAACCATAATTCTACCCACTATCAATATAAGCCATGATTGTATATTATAGCAATTATGAAAGCCAAATACACAGGAAATATTTTAGAGCTATTTAAAGATATTTTCAGAGAAGGCAATGGCGCCCCACTCCAGTACTCTTGCCTGGAAAATCCCATGGACAGAGGAGCCTGGTAGGATGCAGTCCATGGGGTCGCTAGAGTCAGACACAACTGAGCGACTTCACTTTCACTTCTCACTTTCACACATTGGAGAAGGAAATGGCAACCCACTCCAGTGTTCTTGCCTGGAGAATCCCAGGGATGGGGAAGCCTGGTGGGCTGCCGTCTATGGGGTCGCACAGAGTCGGACACGAATGAAGCGACTTCGCAGCAGCAGCAGCAAAGATATTTTTAGGAAGGTTAATATGTAATGATATAGTTATTGCTTGATAAGTTGATTCATTCAAACTATTTTCTTGTAAGGGAGACATGTCTTTGTCTTCTTTTCTGAACACTGATAAGTAATCAATATATTTCTCCATTATTTGTGATGTCATGTATCTGAGAACTAATCCTGAGGATTTAAGTCTCTATAGTGTCACCTTGGCCATTATCTGCCTTTATAACAAAATCCATTTTTTGGTCTGTGGTGGATACATTTAACTCATTCAGAGACTGGTGTTCTTCAAAGCAAAGGAGAATATTTGCATATTCTAGTATAGCTATTCCTTAATATGACAGGCTAGCTTGTATAAACTGTATAACATGGGTCATCAAGTAAATAAGTCTTGTTTATGCTACAGAAACACATCTGGGATAAAGCTGAAACAACTTCACTGCCCTAAGAACATTAAGATAGCCATCTCTTACAAAGTGAGCAGACAGGACTTTTGTAGTTCCAAATCTATTCACGGGCCTATACCATGAATAAATCTGATTGTATAGGTACGTGAAAATCTGGCAAGGCTGCTTTCTGTTTTTGTTTTCATTAAAAGGCTTTCCGGCCTAGTGGAGCTGCATTTTGTTTCTCTATAATGCCTTGAGGAAAATAATTCTTACTGACTGACATTTTAATACTGAGATATTTGTTCCAGAATTGCAAAATGGAGGAAAAAAGAGGTGTAGTGTGATGTATAGATTATGCTAAAGGGACCGGGTAAATTGAACATGTACAGGTGACACCCTCATTTACAGTTTCATTTTGCACATGGATAGGTAACATTCTCATATACAATTTGATTTTACACATGCGTAGCTATCTCCATCAAACTGTGCCTCTGTATTTTTTATTGGTTGTTCGCTTATGAAAGAACTCTTTCCTTCCACAGGTACTGTGAACCCCTCTAAATGTGGCTGCCCCTTTGCCTTGAAGATGGCAGCCTGCCAGCTTCTCCTGGAGATTACCACATTCCTACGAGAGACCTTTTCATGTCTGCCCAGACCACGCACTGAGCCTCTGATGGTTAGTGAAGCTTATTAATAATGAGGCTACTTGGAGAGTCCAGCCAGGTGGCTTGGTTTTCAGTAGTCACAATTTCCTCAAATATTCAATGAACAAATGTATCATATAGTTTAAAAATTCAACAAAGGGATTTTCATATATAAAAAGAATATTTCTTTTTATCTCTTAAAAAACTGAAAATTGACCTTAAAATCACAAAAGACTGCACCACTGGGTAGTGTCTAATTGATTACTGTCAGTTAACCTAGGAATGTCTAAGAACCTTTATACGTTCCTTTATTCTGCAAACTATGAGGAGTTTTACAGCCAGCATTTTCCAGAAATCACTGATAGGTTTGTTTTTTTCATGCTCAATTCAGTTCAGTTGCTCAGTCGTGTCTGACTCTTTGAGACCCCATGGACTGCAGCATGCCAGGCTTCCCTGTCCATCACCAACTTCCAGAGCTTACTCAAACTCATGTCCATTGATTCGGTGATGCCATCCAACCATCTCATCCTCTGTCATCCCCTTCTCCTCCTACGTTCAATCTTTCCCAGCATCAGGGTATTTTCTAGTGAGTCAGTTCTTTGCATCAGGTGGTCAAAGTATTGGAGTTTCAGCTTCAGCATCAGTCCTTCCAATGAATATTCAGGACTGATTTCCTTTAGGATGGACAGGTTGGATCTCCTTGCAGTCCAAGGGACTCTCAAGAGTCTTCTCCAACACCACAGTTCAAAAGCATCAATTCTTTGGTGGTCAGCTTTCTTTGTAGTCCAACTCTCACATCCATATATGACTCCTAGAAAAACCGTACCAACAATTCATAAATTTATGTGCTTCCAGTGAATTTTCTCATTTAAATTATGAATGAAAATACTCGTCTTTAGCATGTAAATGTCTCTGAACAAATATTTTATTCCTGCAGCATTTCTTATGGATACAGATAGGCAGAAAAAGACCATGTGTGCATGCACACACACACACACACACACGCACACACACACGTGCACAGAAACACAAAGACCCACAGGCAGGCATACATACAGACACACTTGTATGCTATCAGGGCCTGATTTTTTTAATTTAAGATACAAATTCTGGCAAGAGCCAAGAGTCATCACAAAACACTTTGGACAGAGGCCCATCTCAGAGCCGATTTTCTTGGCCCTTTGTTCTCTAATGGGCACCATGTTTCCAGTGGTTCTTTTATCATAGGCCTTACCTGACCAGAGCTGAGGAACCAGACAAATTCCTTTTTTTCTCCCCTTTACACAAAACTTACAGTACCAGAGAAACTGTTACACTAACAATCTATGTGCTTCCATTTAGGTGAATTTTACAGTGTGCCAACTCTCCTGCTGTTTTGAAACAAACTCAGTATGAGCAAGACCCTACTGCAGTCCCGGGGGGTTGGAGGTTGGCATGAGGAATGGAACCAAAAAGTCAGTGCTCTGGTATTCCTGAACTGTTCCTCTAACTTTGATTTCCAGTGTCTGCACAGCCCATTTCCTCACACTCTAAAACATAAAATGGAACTCTTTGTAGGTAAAATATGTTTTCAAGAGAAACGTGTCCACATTTGGACTGTGAAACTGCACCGTTTAAATACTATGAAATGGAGTTCCTCCTACAGACCTTATTTAATTTCATGTTATCCTGAACCTTTATTTTTCTGAATTGTCACCTTCACAATTATATTGAGACTACTCTTAAAAACCAAGTAAGTCAGCCACTTAAGCATGTTTAAAGTCAAGATTAATCTATAGGCCTCTATGAGTGTTATTAATATCAATATTCTAATTATACTGACGTCTTCGTAAAAGCTCAGAAACACATCTGTTAAATTTTCAGATTTTCATTTTTTATTTATTTTTTAATATTTATTTGGCTGTGCCAGGTCTTAGTTACAGCATGCAGCATCTTTAGGTGTGGCAAGCAAGCTCTTAGTTACAGCATGTGGAATCTAATTCCCTGACCAGGGATTGAACTTGGGCCCCCTGTGCTGGGTGTATGGCGTCTTAGCCACTGGACCACCAGGGAAGTCCAAATTTTCAGATTTTTAAAGGTCACCGTTTTGACTTATAGTGATTTAAAAAAGATAAGAACCTTAAAGTTTGATTCAGTTATTTTTGTTCTTTCAACACTATAAAGCTATACTGTTCCTTATTATTATAACAAATTTCTTTTTTAAGAAAATTAATCAAATCTTTAAAAAATGACTGTATAATCAACTGGCTGTCTAGTAGAAAATGCCAAAAAATTAAACTAAAACAGAGGCTGCAGTTATTCAATCAATAAGAGGAAATTTTTCATTGCCTTTAACTAGGTCTCATAAATCTTTTATTCATTGAACTATAACTTTTATTGTCAAGTATAGGTTCATAAATTTTGGGGGGATGTGACCTTTGGAAAACGGGAAAGAGCTCATGTTTAATCTATGTAACTATAGTTGATGATAAAGAAAACTCAAATCACATTTTTAACTATTACAGAAAAAACAGTATCATAAAGCCATTTTACTAATACAGAAGCTATAAATGCTTGAAATAGGTTTTTTAAGAAGTTGTACAAAACAGTAAATCTAACAAGCTAAGCATAAATACCATTAAAATGAAATATTCTAAAATTTTAACAAAACACTTGCTGTAAGAGTATTTATAGATTTGGGGGATATTTTACTAATTCAATAACATTTTTAACAGCAGAAAAATAAATAGCTACCTGAATGTACAGAATAATAAAAGTATAAGCTAGAAAAATAATCACATTAGAAACTATATTCTAGGATCTGAGACTTGAGGAGGGGGGAAGATAGGGAACATAAATGTTCTACCAAGAAAGTCTTTCTGATAGAAATGTCCTAAGATCATTTCCCTGTGAAATATTTGTTTGAAAAAGTCCTGTTTATATCCGAAGTGTGCAAGAGAAAGGGGCTTCCCAGGTGGTATTAGTGGTAAAAAATCTGCCTTACAAAGCAGGAGACATAAGAGATGCAAGTTCAGTCCTTGGGTTGGGAAGATCCCCTGGAGGAAGACATGGCAACCCTCTCCAGTATTCTTGTGTGGAGAGTCCTATGAACAGAGGAGCCTGGCAGGTTACAGTCCATGAGGTTGCAAAGAGTCGGACATGACCTAGCACACACGAGGAAGAAAAGGCAAAAGAGCCTAAAATGCAATAAATAAGTTAATTTTATAGAGCTAGGCAATCTCAGGAGGTCACTCACTGGATAGTGGGGAGTGAAGGTAAGTGAAAAGGAAAATTAATATCAGCTAAAAATATATTTTTACCAACTTAACAATTTTTTTCCATCTACATCCCTAGATGGAACTTAGTGTATTTGTTTCTCCCCCCAAAATGACTTCTGGTAGCATTTTTATTCTCTCTTTTTGTAAACCATCAGATCAGATCAGTCGCTCAGTCGTGTCTGACTCTTTGCAACCTCATGAATCGCAGCACGCCAGGCCTCCCTGTCCAACACCAACTCCCAGAGTTCACTGAGACTCATGTCCATCGAGTCAGTGATGCCATCCAGCCATCTTATCCTCTGTCGTCCCCTTCTCCTCCTGCCCCCAATCCCTCCCAGCATCACAGTCTTTTCCAATGAGTCAACTCTTCGCATGAGGCGGCCAAAGTACTGGAGTTTCAATTTAGCATCATTCCTTCCAAAGAAATCCCAGGGCCGATCTCCTTCAGAATGGACTGGTTGGATCTCCTTGCAGTCCAAGGGACTCTCAAGAGCTTCTCCAACACCACAGTTCAAAAGCATCAATTCTTCGGTGCTCAGCCTTCTTCACAGTCCAACTCTCACATCCATACCTGACTACTGGAAAAACCATAGCCTTGACTAGACGGACCTTTGTTGCCAAAGTAATGTCTCTACTTTTCAATATGCTATCTAGGTTGGTCATAACTTTCCTTCAAAGGAGTAAGCGTCTTTTAATTTCATGGCTGCAGTCACCATCTGCAGTGATTTTGGAGCCCAGAAAAATAAAGTCTGACAGTGTTTCCACTGTTTTCCCATCTATTTCCCATGAAGTGATGGGACCAGATGCCATGATCTTCGTTTTCTGAAAGTTGAGCTTTAAACCAACTTTTTCACTCTTCACTTTCACTTTCATCAAGAGGCTTTTTAGTTTCTCTTCACTTTCTGCCATAAGGGTGGTGTCATCTGCATATCTGAGGTTATTGATATTTCTCCTGGCAATCTTGATTGCAGCTTGTGTTTCTTCCAGTCCAGCGTTTCTCATGATGTACTCTGCATATAAGTTAAATAAACAGGGTGACAATATACAGCCTTGATGTACTCCTTTTCCTATTTGGAACCAGTCTGTTGTTCCATGTCCAGTTCTAACTGTTGCTTCCTGACCTGCATACAAATTTCTCAAGAGGCAAGTCAGGTGGTCTGGTATTAAACCATACTCATAAAGAATATCTAGAAAAGGAAAAAGCAGCATTTTTACAAAATTTATCATCTAAAAAAGCATAATAATCCATTTTTCTTCAAGCAATGATCAACTTCCAAACTTGAAAACACAAAAATTTTTTTAGAGAGTTTTGTCTATAAAACTGCAAATCTATTAAAATGTTTCCCTGTTGAGTTGGTAAAACCAATAACTGATGACCAAGCAGCATGGAATTAAATTAATTCCCATTGGATGCCAAGATGATCCTTAATAACAAAGAAAATGACCATAAAGAAGTCTCTTTACATCTATGTTCACTCATTAGGGAAAACAACATGTTGAATGCCTTTGTATAAGATTGTGCTAGAAACTGTACCAATTGTACCAATGGGATTTAACAAATCACTATAAAGAATACACCACTGGATCCCAAATGCTTCTAAAGTTAAACGATCAGAGTAAAAGTCGTTCAGTTGTGTCCAACTCTTTGCGACCCCATGGACTGTACAGTCCATGGAATTCTCCAGGGCAAAATACTGGAGTGGGTAGCCTTTCCCTTCTCCAGGGGATCTTCCCAAGCAAGGGATTGAACCCAGGTCTCCCATGTTGCGGGCAGATTCTTTACCAGCTGAGCCACCAGGGAAGCCTGATCAGCAGCAAAACACAATTCACATTCATATTTGAAGAGTAGATATGAATATTTGAGAGTTAGGCTATGAGAAAGGGTGGTGTAAAGGGTGCAGAGGTGGGAGTGAGGGTGATGCAGAGATGAATATGCTGTAACAGGAAAACCAACACATGAACAACACACAAGAAAGGAGCAGAGGGCCAACGCTAGCCAAAGAAGGGGCTGGAAAAATCTGAAGGACATTCCTGAAAGAGATCATATATGAACACAGCTTTGAAAGATAAGTAGGGTTTTGACTAGTAGATACAAGAAGTTGGAAGAAATAACTACTTTAGAGAATCAAAATTGTTATTACTTTTTGTCTCAACTAAGAAGCTTATCTAATTAAATTTGGCTGCCAAACTGGAAAGTAGTTAAAGTAGTTAGGTTGTTTTCTTTTTCCTAAAAAGGATTAATTTCAGAGGAGCAATTATATCCTAGAACATTTTTTGACAATGTTAAATAGACTCCATGTGGTTCCTTCTTTTTTCTAGATTTGATACAGTTTTCTGAGTACCAAACTATAACTTCTATTCTTAATTCAAAGGGAAAAGAAACTATAGAGTCTAAAAGTTTCATTTATTAACAACAGTTAAAAGCTTAAGGTTTTAATCTCCGTACAAACTGGGTTTTTCAAAATATCTTTTGTTTTTCAAGCTACTTGAATCTAAGGACTTATTGTGTCATAATTAGAAAAAAATCACTGTATAAAAATAAGGTTAGCATTTTATATATTTTTCATTTATCAGGTCTGAAAGTGTTTTATAGATTAATGATTAAGTATGATCTTCAGCATGAGCGAGTCTCTCTTCATTGAACAAATCAAATGTCCATGCTCACCTCACAGATTGAACTCCTACTAAATACTTATATTCCCTACTTTCGGCTATGGGATCATTCTGTTCATAAGTGGATGGAAAAGGATCCCCTCTTATATTTGAAGTCTTCCTAAAAGAGAAGGAGTGATTCTCCCATTGTCTGATATTGTTATCATACACGAGGTTTCTTAAGCCAGAACTGCCTTTTCCTACCTGTTTGCTGAGCAAATTTTACTTAATCCTTAGGACTGAATTCCAGCATCACCTTGCTATTTGTTTTCTGTTTATGTTCTGTGATATGATGATTTATAATAAAAAATATATGTTTGGTCTTCATCTGTAGTTCTGGCACAGTATTCCTAAAACCCTTGGAATTTCTTAAGAAGGGTGACCAAGGTGTCTTAATGAGGTGACTTGTGGTATGCCTCTAGATTACCTAAGGATCAGCTGTCACCGAGTGATTAGAAAAATGAAAATTTCAGTCCCACTCCCCTCACCTCTAGGTGGCAATGATTTAATCAATCATGCCTATTTAATGAAACCTCCATAAAAACCCAAAAGGACAGGGTTCAGAGAGCTTCCAGTTGGTGAACATGTGACAATTGGGGAGAACAGTGCCCTTGGATGACTTGGAAGCTTGGTTACCCTCACCCCATTCCTTGCCCTGTGCATTTCTTCCATCTAACTATTGCTGACTATATATATATTTTTTATGATAAACCAGTGATCTAGTCAGCAAAATATTTCTCTGGGTTCTGTTACCACCTCTAGCAAATTAACTGAACAGAGGAGGGGTGTTGTTGGAACCTTCAATTTGTAACCAGTTGGTCAGAAGCACAGGTAACAACCTGGGCTTGCAATTGAATCCTTAACCTGTGGATTAAGGAAAATGTTTTCATGGCCACAGTCTGAAACTGGTATAAGGTAGATGGGAATTGGCTATTTCAATGCTGTGTGTGCTACTCAAAATGGAGTGAGGTTTGCCAGAAGACCAATGCAGTGCTGGGGAGACGCCTTCATTCACATGCTCCCCACTGACATTGCAGGACTTGGAGAGCTGCAGACTTCGTTTGGACCCTGAATTAGACCGGCACAGATATGAAAGGAAGATCAGCTTTGCTGGAGTCCTGGATGAAAATGAAGACTCAAAAGATTCCCTTCACAGTAGTAGCCACACCCTCAAATCAGATGCAGGTGTTGAAGAGAAGAAAGGTATGGATAAAGCAAAAATTAATTCATGTTTCTGGGTTTCTCAAGAGATATTTGGTCTGGGTCTAAACTGCAGAACTGTGCACTGAAAGAAATCCAAATTATTGGCTCCATACAGCACTAACAGTGTTCATTCAACTAGGCCATCATGCTAGTTAGGAGTTGAACTCTAGCTCAGCATCTCTCCATACCCCATTGAATATAAGGTACCATTAGTTGTAAAATGAACCATTATTTTATATACCATCTACTGCTACTGCTAAGTCGCTTCAGTCGTGTCCGACTCTGTGCAACCCATAGATGGCAGCCCACTAGGCTCCTCTGTCCCTCGGATTCTCCAGGCAAGAATACTGGAGTGGGTTGCCATTTCCTTCTCCAATGCATGAAAGTGAAAAGTGAAAGTGAAGTCGCTCAGTCGTGCCCAACTACCAGCGACCCCACGGACTGGAGCCCACCAGGCTCCTCAGTCCATGGGACTTTCCAGGCAAGAGTACTGGAGTGGGGTGCCATTGCCTTCTCCGTTTATATACCGTAACAAAGGAAAAATACTCCCCTTTCAGCTCTTACACAATGCTTTCTTATCAATTAATTTGTTTTATTCTTATTGAAAGAAGACTTTCAGATGTAATTAGATGTAGATTTTTATTACCAGTCCGTATGATTCTCTCTGCAGGAAAGTAAACTGATTCGTTTTCCTAAACTATCTGCAATTCAGAGTTCAAATTCTTAATCACTTTTTAACTCAAAATTGTCACTGTCTGTGTTTTTACGTATGATAATGTCCTCTGTGTCATCAGAATGTTAGTAATACATCATTTCTTAAATGAATCTGTAAAGCTCTTGGTGCTTGTTACATAAGCCAATGTGCAGTTGTATGAAGCTAGCCTACCTTCAATTCCTGTTTCAGGAATGTTGCCAAACATATATGACTTACTACTTCACCTACTCCTTCACCCAACTATCATTCAGCTCCTGAGACTTAAAAGACGCTGGCACCCATTTTGTACATTTTGTTGCTGGTGCTTTAGATATTCACACGAACACAAGCAATGGCAAATGTGTCACAAGTACCACTTGGCTCTAGTGATATCTTAAGATGGCATCAATTGTAAGCCAAATCTCAATTTCAGAGATGTTCAAATGTTAAAAAAAAAAAAAGGTGCATCTTAAAATGGTGAAATAGAGTAACTAATTATGTGACCTTGTCCAAGTTTAGCTGCTAAGCCAATTTTCTTCTCTGTAAAATTAGATTATTAACACCTACTACATTGTAATGCTGAGAGCTTAAATGAACAATGGGCTTCCCCGATAGTGCAGTTGTTAAAGAAATCCACCTGCAATGCAGGAGACCCCAGTTCAATCCCTGTGTTGGGAAGATCCCCTGGAGAAGGGATGGGCTACCCACACCAGTATTCTTGGGCTTCCCTAATGGCTCATTGGGTAAAGAATCTGCCTGCAGTGCGGGAGACCTGGGTTCAATCCCTGGGTTGGGAAAATTCCCTGGAGAAGGGAAAGGCTACCCACTCCAGTGTTCTGGCCTGGAGAATTCCATGAGGTCGCAAAGAGTCAGACACGACTGAGCGACTTTCACTTTAACTTAAATGAACAATGCAAGTAAAACATAAACTCAATAAGGACACAGTCTCTAATTAGGAAATAATAAATAATCATCATTGGTTTTTTAAAAATGTGTATTATGAGCATATAGATCAGAACCCAGGCAGAAAATCCTAAATATGAGTTAAAGATTGCAAAGTTTTAAGGTGCTCTTTAAAGCCTCCTTTAAATTGTTAACTTCTCTGATTTTTGTATTTCTTAAATTTTATTGCCCTTCAGTGTTTTTCTAACAAATTTCCATTAAATGAATATCAGCATATTTGTAAAAAGAGTCAAAGACAGTTTTCTCCACTGGTATATTTTCTGTAGTCAGTGACTCCATAAATGTTTGGTAGTTCAAGGAATACATGTTTCTCAAAAGAAATATCCCTACAGAAGACCTAAACAGATATTTTGCCAAAGAAGACCTGGCCAACAGGCACATAGAAAGATGTTCAATGTCACTAATTACTTGAGAAATGCAAATCAAAACTGCAACGAGGTATCACCTCATGAAAATCAGAATGGTCATCATTAAAAGTCTACAGATAATAAACACTGGAGAGAGTGTGGAGAAAAAAGAACCTTCCTACATTGTTGGTGGGAATGAAAATTGGTGCAGCCACTATGAAGAACCATATGGAGGGTCATTAAAAACTGAAAATAGTTACCATATGATCCAGAAATTCCATTCCTGGACATAAATCTGGAGAAAACTAATTAGAAAAGATACATGCACCCCAGTGTTCACTGCAGCACTATTTACAATAGCCAGGATACGGAAGTAATCTAAATGTCTATAGACAAATGAATGGATAAAGAACATGTGGTGTGTATATACACATACATATACATAAAATTGAATATGAGTCATAAAAGAGAATGAAATAATGCTATTTGTAGCAACATGGACAGACCTATATATTAACATATTAAGTGAATATAGAGAAAGACAAATATACGGTATCACTTATATGTGGAATTTTAAAATATGATACAGATGAATTTTTTTACAAAACAGAAATAAACTCACAGACATAGAAAGCAAACTTGTGGCTACCAAAGAGGATAGCAGGGCGTGGGGCAGGAGGAGATAGTACTATATATAAAATAAACAACAAGGATCTACTGTATAGCATAGGGATGTATACTCAGCATCTTGTAATAACCTACAATTTAAAAAATCTGAAAAAGTATAGCCCTAAATAAGGAAAAACACAACATATTTAAAATATTTAAAACTTTGTAAAGAGTGGATATATTCTGGTAAAAAAACCTTTTTAAAATTTCAAGATCAGAGTGTTGTCACAACATTTAAAAATGTAAATATATTGTGTTGAATTTATGGTGAACAGAAGCCATGTTGCAGGAAGAATTAGCCAAGTTTTATCAGTTTCTGATAGTAAGAAGTATCAAGTCAAGGTTTATTCAAATACTTCTACTTTTTTTTTTTTAGGAGTACATATATCTTTTTTTTTTTTTTTAATTTTATTTTATTTTTAAACTTTACATAATTGTATTAGTTTTGCCAAATATCAAAATGAATCTGCCACAGGTATACATGTGTTCCCCATCCTGAACCCTCCCCCCTCCTCCCTCCCCATACCATCCCTCTGGGTCGTCCCAGTGCACTAGCCCCAAGCATCCAGTATCGTGCATCGAACCTGGACTGGCGACTCGTTTCATACTTAATATTTTACATGTTTCAATGCCATTCTCCCAAATCTTCCCACCCTCTTAACAAGTGGTGCTGGGAAATCTGGTCAACCACTTGTAAAAGAATGAAACTAGAATACTTTCTAACACCATACACAAAAATAAACTCAAAATCAAATACTTCTACTTCTGACAAAGAGGGCTGCATATGATGAGAAACTTCCATCTTTTTTTATCACTTTTTAAAAATTGAAGTGTCGTTGCTTTACAGTGTTGTGTTCCTACTATATAGCAAAGTGGTTTAGTTAGACATATATATATTCTTTTTTATATTCTTTTCCTTTTTTTTAAATTTTCTTTTTTTTAAATTTTATTTAATTTTTAAACTTTACATAATTGTATTAGTTTTGCCAAATATCAAAATGAATCCACCACAGGTATACATGTGTTCACCATCCTGAACCCTCCTCCCTCCTTCCTCCCCATACCATCCCTCTGGGTCGTCCCAGTGCTCTAGCCCCAAGCATCCAGTATCGTGCATCGAACCTGGACTGGCCATTATGGTTTATCACAGAATATTGAATATAGTTCTCGGTGGTATGCAAAGACCTTGGTGTTTCCATTAGATATATAAAAGTTTACCTCTGCTAACCCCAGCCTCTCATTCCATCCCCCGACTCCTTCTCCCTGGGAAACCACCAGTCTGTTCTCTATATCTGTGATTCTGTTTCTGTGAAACTTACATATTTTAAACATATCCTACAGGGACTTTTTTCCCCACTCAAAATTATTATGCTAATTATTATTTAAAGTAGTTGAAGCAAAAAGCATTAATACTGACGTGGTTACATTTCAGCAGAGTAAATTCTATATCATTTTAAGAAATAAAATCTCAGATTAATTTTTAAGAACATTAATTTCATGATTATCATTTATGTAAATTGCCTTTAATGTTCAAATGCACAAGCATTTTTCTTCTCATAGAATGGCTATGGGATCATATGAACCTATTTAATAAATTAAGAGCAGAAAGCTAGAAGTATAAATAAAATGAGAACATATTCATAAAATGTCCTTTACCAGTTGGCAAGAAACTTCTCAAAGATTCCTAAATACTCCTTAATCCTTTTAACAAGCTGATACCAGATGCTAAAGCCGATGTGAAAACGGGGACCGCAGGGACCCTGCTAACTCAGATTATTAAAATTGTATTTAAAGTTTCACACCATCTGTTTGTATAACATCTAAAAATGTCAGTTCTTGAAATAAACAACCTGAGGACAGTTGGGATTCTACAAAGGAAAACTAATATGAAATCATCCTTAGAATGAAAAATGTCTTAACTAAAATCTCCGAGCAAGATCTGATATCATTTTATCCATATTCCAGATACAAACTAAGACTGGCTTTCCAGAATACAGATACCAAGACATGTGTGATTCCTCAGTAATCATGTACTGAACATCTGCTGTATACCAGGCACTATTACAGGTTCCTAGAATATAGCAATAAACAGGGGAAATTTCCCATATATATTTTAGTTTAGATTAGCTAATAATGAATAACATTAAATTCTGGACTTTCAAGTAGAGATAAATAGTATGAGGAAATCAAGTTAGAGTCAGAGAATTGGTAGTGACCTGGAGTAGGAGGGATTCTAGTCACAAGTGACATTGAGCCGAGACTTGCATGATGTGAAGAATCCAGTCATGCTAAGGGCTGAGAGGAAAGTCTTCCAAACAGAGATAATTGAGAACAAGGCTCTGATGCAGGAACATGGGAGCATGTGAAGAAGGGCAAGGAGGCCAACATGGTTGCAATAGAATGAATTGGAGGAAGAGTGTTAAAAGATGGGGTTGAGCAAAGGTCAAATAAATAGGGTCTGTAAATATGGTCAGAAATTTAATTCTATTTAAATGTGTCAGATAGTTGTTGGGAGATTTTGACCAGAAAAGTGATATAATATTTGTATTTGTGATTATGTATTTAAAAGATGATTCTAACTCTATGAGTAGAGGTAAGAGAGTACAGTTTGCTGGTTATATTCATCCAGGGAATAGGTGATGGGGCTTTCAAAATCCTGTATTTGGAAGTGTTGCATCAGCAGGACTTGCTATGATGTGGTGTTAGAGAAAAGGGAAAAGCAATGTTTTATCCAATATAGATGAATTTGTTTCTTTAATATTAGTTCTCATTGTCATGGATGTACTTTACCAAATCTGAATCCTAACTATTATGTCCTTTGTAAATAACCAATGCCATTCTGAATATTATTTTTTGAATTATATGATATTTCCAATTATCTTTGGTAGTAGAACAGGGTTCTCAAAGTTAAATTTTTTTGCAGCATATTAAATTGGGGTTACTGTACTATATTTGTAAGCAGAAAAATATCATGAAATCAAACAAAGAACGACAAAGTGTGCCTCTGTAAAATTTTTAAATTCTTTCTTTAATCTTTTTGTCTACTTCCCAGTCTATTTTGACATAATTGTATTAATAGTCTTTAAAAATAACTATATTCTGTTTCAAATGCATTTCAGATAAGTCATAAAGTCTCAATTGTGCCTAAAAATAATACTGAAAAATACAGTGGATGAGTTTGTGCTATTACTAAAATTGAGCATTATGGTCTTTATGGAATATATTCAACTGTGCTGCAAGAACTTCTGTCTGGATGTGAAATTCTATCCAGATGTGTTCAGGGAGCTCCATGAAGCCATTGCCAGCTGAGTGGTGATAATTTTAGTCTTTCTCAATCATGGGTATAAATTAGAGATTAAACATTTCACATGATTCAACAGGATATCTTCTAGGCTCCTTTAAATGTCACTAAAAGTGTATACTTAATTAACATTTTATGGAGTGGTACAATCTTCTATCACAGTCACAGACTAACTCTCCTATGGGTAAGAAACTTGAGACTAAAATGCAATCTTCTTGATTGGGACTAAAATATTAATAGCTGTATCTTGCATAATTAGTAAGAAATCTTGTTCATGTCTTAAGAAGGAAAACTTAAAAAAACAGCCCCTTCCTGAGTATTACTTGAAGCCCTGAACTTTCAGAATCACCCTTACAGTATCAGTATGTGACAATCCCAGATCTTCAGAGGAAAAGGAAGGAGGTGTGGATATGACTATGGGAAATAAGGATGCTTTTGATTAAAAAGTAGGTTTCTAGCTGAACGTGTTTATTTTACCCTTTAATTTTCCTCACTGATGACTGTTTCTTCCAGAACACTAAAGAGGAGTAATGCATGTTCTTCTTGGTGTATGTAGACTGTAAGGTTGGTGCAGGGTGTTGCAACCTTTGGACTCATATCTCACCCAACCTTTTGACTAAGAGGAGCAATCACTAGGCGCATTGAAAATGGAACCATTTCACACTCGTGTTCACCCAAAGCACCCCACTGAAAAAACAGTTCTTTTAGTGCCTTTGCTGAGGAGCCGAGCGGACCCCACTGCTGATTGTTGGAGAGTGAAGCAACTGTTGTTTTTATTTCTTATTGAGGTATTCCCAAATGAAAGGGTTTCCCATGATGGGGTTTCCCAAACTCACATAAATCTGCCTGTCCTATTTCAAAAGACAAAAACACATGACTGATGATTCTGTGAAATCAAGCAATGATGCTATGTCAACATGCTAACAGTCTTGGAGGACTCCATGGTGAGGGCACACTCATGCTTGTGAATTCTGGGCCAGAGAGAGAGAGCAGGTTGTTCCCAGCACCGATGAGCTGTGTGTCCAAGAAAGAAGCTGCACCAGCCCTTCCTGGTGGACCCAGCCTCCTGCCCGTCCAACAAAGCTGCCTGGCTGGGCACTTGGGAGAAGCTCCTTGTCCAGACCAGCAGAGAAGAGGTTGTTCAGTGACAAAGTTGGGGAGAGCTTGGCTCTGACGCTTACTGGGGAGAACTAAGGGGGAAAAAGCCCTATTTTATTCTTTTAATACAGTTCCCAGCAGGAAGATCAGGATAGGAGGTTCCCGCCTGCTCCAGATTAAAGGAACCCGCAGTTTCCAGGTGAAGAAGGGGGGTTCCTTGTCCAGCATTCGCCGGGTCGGCAGCTTAAAGAGCAGCAAGTTATCACGGCAGGACTCAGAGTCTGAGGCTGAGGAGCTGCAGCTGTCCCAAAGCAGGGACACTGTCACTGACCTAGGTAACATAGAGGAGTGGGTGTGTGCAGGGACGTGGGGGGTAGGAAGACAGAGCCCAAATCCCCATACAGCTCAAGTCCATTTCCTCACAGGTCCATAGTCGGAGGGCAGAGTCGTAGGTTAGAGTACCCACTGGGTCTGTAAACGATGTTGCCTTCCAGAGCAGGGCTGCTCCAACCTTACTGTGCAGAGTCAGCTGGGAGCTTGTTAAAACGCAGAATCTGATTCAGCATCTCTGAAATAGGAGGCTGAGATTCTGCCCTTTTAACAAGCTTTATGGTGACACTGATGCTGCTGGTTCAAGGACCACAGCTTGAGCAGGGAGGATATGAAGTCTACAGTAGGGAAAGAAAATACTTTAGTGACGACGACAGATTTTTTTTTTTTTTTGAGATCCAAATGCTTTATGCCTTTATACTTCTGAACAGGACCTTTAAAGCAAAATGTAGACATTCTCTTGATGTTAAGCTGACTTAATGTACTCTGTAAAATAAAGTCTCTCTTTCTCAGTGAAAACAACCAAAATTTTAGAAAGGAAAGATTGTCTACACCTAATGATTAGTGACCTTCAGCAAGTCACTTAACTTCTTGGGAATTTGTTTTTCCCAGTTACCCAATAAGAATAATTCTGTGTGCTCCTTAACCACAGTGAAAAGATGCTCTAAAGATAAATTAGGAATGATTATAAAGTATATCAAACTCCTGAGAATCAGATTTATATACAATCAGGATATTAGAGTTGTAGACTGTCACCATAGGACCCAAAGAGACTGTGAATCCCAAAATATGTTAGTCCTATGGGCTCTGATCATCATCTTAAGAGACAAGAAAAAGATTAAATGTGCATGCCAGTAGAACTCACCAGCTGTCTAGAATTTGTTAGGTAAAAATTGAAGTACATATTCTTTGCCATTCAGTCCCTGTGTGAAAACCAAAATGGAAAGCTCTTCTTTATAAGTAAGTTATTTCAGAAGTTAGTTAGAAGTTACCCAGGGAATGTGGATAAATTATCAATTTAGCCTGCTGAAATAGGAGCTGAGTATGTTTAATCAAAGAGAATTTAAAATAGAAAATGTTTCTACACCTACCCACCCTTCCCTTTGAAAATAGCTAATTTATGCATTAATTGAGATTCAGCCTATTTTTCAAGAACATAATAGAAAAAAAGCCTCATGCCATCTTTAGTTTCAGATCTGAGCTGTAACAGTATCATCAGTTAGTTTGGGGAAAAACATTATTTGAATTAATTATTTAAATTGATCCCTTTAGCCTAACCAGTTAAGTCAAACTGTCCAAGCTAGAGGCATAGTTTTGTCATAGAAAATATCCAGAAAAGCTGGTAGATTGGAGCGCAAAGCTTTGTTGTCTAGTATACTATCTAGTATATCTAGTATACTAAGAATTCCTGCGACATGTCTCCTTCAGAGAGGAATTTGGACAAAGAGTTATCCACAACTGGGCACATTTACTTCCAAATTCCCTTCGTTTTTTTGAGGCACCACCCATCTTTGAAGTAGCTCTGATAGCAAAGCCAGCTGGTGTGAAGAGCAGTTACACTAGCTGAGGTCACAGTCCCAGTGGAGGTGGCAGTACCCTTTGTGCCCACTGCAGGTTGGCTGGCGTCCCTACTTACCTACACCTGCGAGGTCTGGGCAGTCTGGAATGGGTTTGGGCACACTCAACCAATAACTTGCTCATCTCAGCAATTCAAGGACTTGGCTCTGTGTTTTTTTTTTTTTTTTTTCCTCTGCTCCCATGTCTCAAAATGGAAGCCACTGTAACAGAGATCATAAATGTCTTTGTAATTGCTGGTTCAGCTGGTGGTAAAGGGAACATTTCCTATTAATATTCCTCCACTAAAGTCAATGCTATGCCCTGTAACCCATTGGCCACGGTAGTGTGCCCTAGGATTCAAAAGCATGGACCCTGATACCGTAGCAATGTGCTCTCCAGGGAGACAGAACAGTACAACCTTTCTTGGTGTTTTTCTTTTGAAGAAGGGAGTCCTTGGAGTGCAAGTGAGCCCAGCATTGAGCCCGAGGGCATGAGTACAGCCGGCGTGGAGGAAAATTACCACAGGAACATGTCATGGCTTCATGTAAGTAGGCATCTCAGAAAGAGCCCTGAGATCAATTTCTTTTGGCACTGGGGGCAGATCTGTGAAGAGAGGACAAAAGACTATACTAAAAATATCCATCCATTTCAGCCTCTTAGAAATCTATATGTTCACATTTCAGCTGAACCTCTGGATCCTCACTAAGATGGGTCTTCTGCTGGACTGTATTCATTTGAACCTTATCTAAGACCAAGGGTCCTTTGTTATGGTTGGCTTGTGAGTCAGTCAGGGAGAACCCTGAGGGACCAGGCCAGGTTGGTGGTCGAGAGAACTCGGGTAACACAGTCAAGGCCTCATGATCAGTTTTACACAAGTTTTCACAAGTGCTGAGAGCAAGATCATGGTGTCAGTCTTGAGTCTGCATTCTACCAAACTGTAAACCAGGACATGGAGATTCTATGATTAAGGTCACACCTCAAAGGGCTCTCCTGAGGGCACAGGCAAGAGGGAGTCCCAAACACAGGTTGTACTTCAAGGGCATGAAGAAAGGAAGAGAAAGCTCAGGAAGTAATATGTAAGATCCACAGTTGGCAGGGTACTGGCAGCACTGTTATTGATGTTAGTTATGGAATGTCTCCATCTCCTCTTTCATTTGACTTCTAGTAGGGTCAGATAAGGGCTGCCTGGTATGTCACACTGCCTGGTATGTACAGGGATAGCCCTTGAAACTGGCTGATTCCCAGAACCAGCTGATTTTGAGAATCTCTGAGATAACTATTTTTAAAGTCAACTTTGTAGTTAAGTCACACCTACATATTAAAAAGCATACAAAACCTATGTGCACGGCTCAATAAATTCTCATAAAGTAGACACATCTGTGTAACCACCACCAAGTCACGAAGAACATTAGCAGTACCTTAGAAGCCCTACCCAGGCCCTCTGCCAAATACTACCCTCCCTTCCTGGTAACTACTATCCTAACATGGAAGATTAGTGTTGTTTGTTTTTGAAATGCATGTCATATGCTAGGTACTCTGTTGTGTCTGGTTGCTTTCGCTCACTTAAGTGTAAATCCTCTAGCTCTGTTCTTCAGGATGACATGGTCTATTCTTGGCTATATTCATTTCTATTAAAATAACCTTGTTAGTTTCCATAAAAAAAAGCTTCTACAGCAGCCTTATATTGAATATAAAGATAGTTAAAATTGAGGAATTGAAATTCTTTATTAAGTTTCTAATGTATAAAGTGGTCTACCCTCCCTTAACTTATGCTCCATTATTTATTTAAGATCTCTTCAATTTTATTTTCATGTTTTTTAATTGTTTGTTTATTTTTTGACTGCGCTGGATTGGGTCTTCATGGCTTTGCTCGGACTTTCTCTAGTTGCGGCTACTGGGGACTACTTGCTGACTTCTCATTGTGGTAGCTTCTCTTGTTGCAGAGCACAAGGTCCAGGCGCACGGGCCTCAGTAGTTTTGGCGCAGGCTCTAGAGTACAGGCTCAGTAGTTGTGCACATGGACTGAGTTGCTCCCTGGCATGTGAATCTTCCTGGACAAGAGATTAAACCTGTGTCCCCTTCATTGGCAGGTGTGTTCTGATCTGCTGGCATTACCAGGGAAGTCCTGAATTGCTTCAGTTTTATTCAATAATGCATTTTAGTTTTCGGTACCATGTTAGCCCTCTAGAAGTGTTTGTGTTTAAGACCAGAGATATTTTTTCAAAATAACTGGTGAATCTTCTAGACCTAAAAATTTCTTTGTAGGAAAGTCTTTAATTATATATTTAATTCATGTCATATGATTAAAATCATTCAGATTTCTGTTTCTTCTGGGATCTGTTTAAGCAGATTGATTTTTTTTTCCCTAGAAATTTGTTGATTTTATCCAAGTATTCACATTTATTAGCAAATAGATGTTTATATAGTCTCTTAAGATCATCTTAGATTCTGTGGGATTTACAGTGATGTGCCTTTACTGTTTCTGATATTGATAGGTTATATCTTTGCTTTCTCTTTTCTTGATCAGTCTTGCTAGAAGTTTGTCAGTTTTGTTAGTCAAAGAACCAGGTTTTGTCCAGGTTCAAGAATAACAAGGGAAACCTTACAGTTCTTATTTGTGCCCTGCCTCATATCAGTATAAACAGAAATGTTGGGCATCTTCAATGAATCTTGAGAGAGATCTGGATATTCTGCTCACACAAAACCTGTATTTTTTAAACTTTGAAGAGTGTGAGATATTGTTAGATGACTTTGACAGGAGTGCATTTTTACTGTTTACCTTTGTCTCATGGTAAGCAGACCTCTTCTTCCAAGGAAATGCATGGCATCCTTGCCTAGTAGGTCTGATTGGTCTTATTCATGTAGACTTATTTTATGTTCTGCATCCAATATGGCACCTCACAGGTTAGGTGTTGGGGTTGGAACTAGTTTCATGAAGGACAGAATCATTCAAAAGATTACTGTATGCAGATTTGACTAAACTTGCATCTTTAGGAATGCTATTCCCTTTTTAGGAAAGCAACTTAAGAAGTTTTAAACCCTAGGGCCTTCATTCCTTTTCTTAAAATAACCCTATCCTTTAAATCAACTGAGTTCTTTTCTGGAATCCTATTTGGGAAGTCTAGGAGATATGAGAATTTGAGCCAGATCAAGCCACAAGTGAGGAGCTAGAATAACCCAAAGCTGAAAGCAAATTGTTTGTAGAGAGAGGAAACGAAGTTCTACAGTGGATTCAAGCCCAGTTGAAGGTTAGAGGCCAGGGTGGAAGATACAGAAATATTTTCAAGTTCCATGTAGGTGGGCTGGAGTTAAAGACATCCCACAGCTGTCAAAGGCCAGCCAAATCCTTTGGGATGGAACTTCTCATCATTTTCTGCTCTTCTACGGGCTCCTTCTACAACATCAGAGCTGAAAAAAATAATATATTTTAAGTTTGGAATCATTTGAAAATATCTGGGAATCATACACTTCCAAGTTTTTGAAGATCACTGAACTTTTTATTGTTTCAAAAAGAGCTTTCTGTCAGTGTGAATCCAGGGAGCAAAAGAAGTCAAGTACATAAAGGCTTGTAAGTCGTTGTTCTCTTGTGGGAATTACTGTTCTCTCATGGAATTACTGTGATTTTAAGACCCATTAAGGAAAGTTGACGTTCTGACTTTTCATGTTCTACCCCACATCGTGGCTCACGATTGGCCTGTGCCCTGGCTGAGCCTCAGTGATGTCTGTGTTCCAGGTCATGATCTTGCTGTGCAACCAGCAGAGCTTCATCTGCACCCACATCGACTACTGTCACCCTCACTGCTACCTGCACCACAGCCGCTCCTGTGCCCGGCTGGTCAGGGCCATTAAGCTGCTCTACGGAGACACTGTGGACTCCCTCCGTGAGAGCAACAGCATCAGCAACGTGGCTCTCCGGGGCAAGAAGCAGAAAGAGGTGAGTGAATGATCACATGGTATATACCAGTGAGAGGGAAAAAATGTCCTAACAATCTTTTCTCTGTAAATGCAAATTTCAGCCCACTGCAGTGGTATAAACCTGGCTACAGGTCTGTGTGGTTTCGAGCAAAGATAGATAACGGGTAGCCTCCCTGGGAGCTCAGCTGGTAAAGAATCTGCCTGCAATGCAGGAGACCCGGTTCAGTCCCTGGATTGGGAAGATCTCCTGGAGTAGGGAATAGCAACCCACTCCAGTATTCCTGCCTGGAGAATTCCATGGACAGAGGAGCTTGGTGGGCTACAGTTCATGGTGTCGCAGAGTCGCACGCGACTGAGCAACTAAAACTTTCACTTTAGAAGCTGCTGCTGCTAAGTCACTTCAGTCGTGTCCGACTCTGTGTGACCCCATAGACAGCAGCCCACCAGACTCCTCTGTCCCTGGGATTCTCCAGGCAAGAATACTGGAGTGTGTTGCCATTTCTTTGGTGCAGAAAAGACAAGTGCTTTGCCATCATGTCCATGAGCAAATATAGACTCTTTTTGTGGGTTTTGTCTTATTTTGACAAATAAATATAAACTCAAAGGGGCGTTTTTGATGAGTTGTTGTGGTAGGCAGAATAATGTCCCCCTAAAGATATCTGAATTCTAATCCTTGGAACCATGAATATGTTACCTCACCTGGCAAAAGGGATCTTGCCTGGGTGAATAAATCAAGAATCATATAATAGGAGATTATTCTGGATTATCCAAGTGGGCCTAACATAGTCAGAGATGGAGTTGCGACAATAGAAGCAGAAGTCAGGCACGGTAGTGAGCCTAGGCAGCCTCTAGGAGCTGGAGAGGACAAGGAAATGAATGATTTCCCCAGAAGGAACACAGTCCTGCCAGTCCATTTTCAACTTCTGACCTAGAAAACTGTTAAAATCATTTTTTATTTTTTGCCAAAATAATATTTGTGCTATTTTTTGCCAAAAAGATTGTGGTCCTTTTTTTTTTTTTTTTTTTTTTTGCAGTAACAGGAAACTGATACAGTTTTATCTTAAGAAATAAGTAATAAATAGCCCAACTTTTCACTGACAAATAATAGAGTCAAATCAGACTAAAGGAAACATCTTCGAGAAGTGATTACGTTTTCTCAGTATTCAGCTGTACTTTCCTGACAACTGGACAGCTGAGCTGGCTGAAGATGAAGACAGTTACCAGGGTTGCCGTGCTCCTGCCAGGGAAGCCCTGAGTTACCCACCTGCCCCCAAGAAGGCATGATGGCCACTGTGTGCTGCTGGCCGCGTCTGCAGCTGCTTCTCCCAAGTGGTTTTGCCAAAAGATTTTTATATAATACCTATTCATCTCAGTGAGTGTTCATTGGGCACCTGCTGTTGGCATAATATGAGGCCAGATATCCTTGGAGAAACAAAAAATAAGTAAGTGGAGCAGAGGATCTTTCTACTAAAGAGTTTGTGAGCCAAGTTTGGTAAGGTGGAAGGGTGGCAATAAAATGCAAATCAAACTAGAGAATATACGCAATAACAAAACTGCACAGTTGAGTTGTATAGCAATTTGTAATGCTTTAGCATTCGAAAAAGGGATTTATTTAATTCAGTTCAGTTCAATCACTCAGTCCTGTCTGACTCTTTGTGACCCCATGAACCACAGCACACCAGACCTCCCTGTCCATCACCAACTCCCGGAGTTTACCCAAACTCATGTCCACTGAGTCGGTGATGCCATCCAACCATCTCATCCTCTGTTGTCCCCTTCCCCTCCTGTCCTCAATCTTTCCCAACATCAGGGTCTTTTCAAATGAGTCAGTTCTTCATATCATGTGGCCAAAGTATTGGAGTTTCAGCTTCAACATCAGTCCTTCCAATGAACACCCAAGACTGATCTCCTTTAGGATGGACTGGTTGGATCTTCTTGCAGTCCAAGGGACTCTCAAGAGTCTTCTCCAACACCACAGTTCAAAAGCATCAATTTTTCTGTGTTCAGCTTTCTTTATAGTCCAACTCTTTTTAAAGTATGCAAGTACAAGGAAGTGATTTTGGCTAATACAAGAGCTCCTAAAGAAAAAATTGTATATCTTGTACATCTCATAAATGTGATAATTTCCCTTCTGGGATATGACCTTTTAGTGTTTTTTCTGAAACATGTGTATGACAAAGTATACATCATTGACAATGTACTTTTAAATTCTTACAAATCTTGTTCAGTAGATACTCTTCACTCCATTTTACAGATGAAAACATTGAAGTTAAAAAAGATGGGATTGTCCACAATCCCATTGTCCACAATATCTAGAACATATTCAGCTAGCCTTTAGTTTAGGAACATGGATTATCAAAGTCAGGGCTTTTTCAATTAAACTCTCTTACATCTCATGATATTCGGAAAACACAGATTCTAAGGAAAGATCAGGTGGGAAAATTACATAAACTGCTAAATGATGACATAAAAAGAAAAATATATATGTGCATATATTCTTATACATGTATACATATATATGGACGTGTCATTTATGTTTGAAATGTATATGTATACATACCTATCTATAAACATATATATACATATTTGTGCATGTATGTATCTCAAACATAAATGATACTACATCCAAAGAAAACTTATTTAGATAAGCTATCCTTCCTATAAAAACTCCCTTACCTGTGTAAGAAAACCTATAAAATATGTTGAAAATTATAAAAATACACCAAACTAAATTAATGTTCATTGTTCATCATGTACACACTGAGATTTCTTCCATACCTTTGCTCCAGTCATATCTTCACCTGTAATCTATATGTGGCTGAACCCAAACATCCTTCAAGATCCAATTTAAGTGCCACCTCCTCTTTGAAACCTTTTCTGATCTCCCTAGTGTTCACCACAGGACACTGCAGGTGGATGATTAATTTCATTTTTTTGTTCCCTTCTTCCTCTAAACTATAATGGTGTTTTATTCTGCTTTTCATATTATTCATTCATTAATTCATCCATCAATCCATGTGTTTATTCAACAAATTTTAAAGACTTTATGGACCATACTGAGTCCATACTGTGGGCTAGATATAATAATGGCCACAGAGATATGGCACTGTCCTTGTATGATGCACACAGTCTAGCTGAGAGACAGAAATTAATCAACTAAGCATCCCTAAGTTGGTGTAAAATTGCAGCAGGATAAGCACAATAAAGGAGAAAACTCTGTGCTGAGAGATCTTATGAATGAGACTTTGAACTTATCGGGGGAGATAAGGCAGTATCTCCAATAAAGTGACAGATGAGTTTTGGCTGAAGGATGCCCAGATGTTAACTGAATACAGAACTCTCCAACCAGAGAGAAGAGGGAGCACCAAGGCTGAGGACGAGGTTCAACCTGGCCTGCTCTCTGCTTGCTTGTGCAGCCTCATTATGTACTGCGGTCGTCTGTGCTCTTGTCCTCTGAGGCTGTGGGAAGGATTTTAGTCTTCATCCTGTGATATAGCACTGAGAGCTTTTAAGATCCCTCTGCCTACAAAATGGGGCTACTTACACCCCTATTTATCTTCTGCCACTTAATTATAAAACTTCTCGAGAACTGAGGCAGTCTTACACATTTTGTATTCTGTGTAATACCTAACAGAGAACCTCACTATGGCAAAGGGACAATAATATTGAATGAGCGAGTGGGCTTTAGGGTTCTAGCGTGTTTCATTGAATGCCCTCCACTTCTGGGCCATGAAGGACAAAGCAGCCTGAAGCAGCAGAAAATGTTACCAACCTTACAGATTGCTCACATTTCTGAAGAGTGAGTGTAAGTGAAAGTCGCTCAGTCATGTCTGACTCTGCAACCCCACAGACTGTAGCCTGCCAGGCTCCTCTGTCCATGGAATTCTCTAGGCCAGAATACTAGAGTGGGTAGTTGTTCCCTTCTCCAGGGGATCTTTCCAACCCAGGGATAGAACCCACGTTGCAGGCAGATTCTTTACCGTCTGAGCCACGAGGGAAATCCCACATTTCTGAAAGGGAAAGGGAAAGGAAACAAGGGTAAATGTTCCCTAACCTTAACACATTTAAATTAGTCATGCCAATGGAGAGCTGAAAAGATGTATTGAGTCTTCAGTGATAAACATTATATTTCCAAAATGCCAGCCTCCTGTTCAAGCTTTTTCTTTTCATTTTCTCATGATGTTTCCATTTGCTTGTTCTGAATTTGTCACATAAATGAACAATGTGCACATTTCCAGAGCCCAGATGAAAACAGAATAGGCCATAAATCAAGGCTAAAAGCAGTGGTTCTGATTAAAATCAAGACTAAGAGCAATTGGTATTTCATTCCTGTTTCCTTTTTAATCGGTTTTTATGGCAGAATATATTTATGGCAGCTACTACATTTTGTAACCCTTCTAACTCTGATCAATATGCTAATCTTCATTTCAGTGCTCAAAGCCTCACTATGTTCCATTAGCCTGGTTAGTGCACTTCTAACCTTGTTATATATCACTTTCACCTAAAGGTAAATTCACCAAAGAATTTTTTTATTTTTCCTATATATCCATACCTTGTCTAATGCTATGTTCTAAATAGAGTACATGTTCAATTAGTACTTGCTATGTCTGACTCTTTGCGACCCCGTGGACTGTAGCCCACCAGGTTCCTCCGTCCATGGGATTCTCCAGGCAAGAATACTGGAGTGGGTTGCCATTTCCTTCTCCAGGGGATCTTCCCAACCCAGGGATCGAACCCATGTTTCCTGAATTGCAGGCAGATGCTTTAACCTCTGAGCCACCTAAAGAGGTAATTGGAGTGGATAAAACATTTTTTTCTCCTTTCAGTTTAAAAGGAGAGGTAAATAAAAGGTTGGAGAAGGAAATGGTAACCCACTCCAGTATTTGCCTGGAGAATCCCATGGACAGAGGAGCCTGTTGGGCTACGGTCCATAGGGTCAGACAGAGTTGGACACAACTGAAGTGACTTATCATGCATCATGCAAATAAAAGGTTGTTTGTTTGTTGTTTTTTACTCGCTAAGTCATGTCCTACTCTTTCTGACTCCACGGACTGTGCCTGCCAGGCTCCTCAGTCCATGGGATTTTCCAGGCAAGAATACTGGAGTGAGTTACCATTTCCTACTCCAAGGGATCTTCCTGACCCAGGAATCAAACCTGCATCTCCTGCATTTCAGGCAAATTCTTTAACAATGAGCCACCTGGGAAGCCCCTACTAATAACAAACAGATGCCTTCAAAACTAGTCTCCTACAACAAGTTACCAAATCAAAAAGCAACTGATGATAACTTTGTTAGTCTGAATCAGAGTCACACCAGTATAGGACTTCAGGAACCTCATGTAATATACTGAAATGCCCCTCACATGTGTACCCATCTTTAATATCTATCTTTTAGGCCCAAACAGGACACTTAAGGAGAGTTATTAGTCCATCACCCTAGTGTAAAAGCCTTTCCAATTCCCTTCCCTTTCCACTATAACAAACACCCTAATTATCTTGAAGCTGGCAGAACACACCATGCTTAAGCATGCATGCTGGGATACTACATATCTGATATCTGAGAAGCTTGACTTATACCCTCTGTCCCCAGCAGACAGGATTAAACAGAAGTCTACATGTCCCAGAGTGTGAGAGACATAAATGTTTGTCCTTTTTCTTCTGAGTATTTTTCTTTATCTGCCTGGTTAAAATTCCCATAAATTAATCAAAAGTATTATTCAGAAGTAACCCTGAAAGGACAAAATGTCCAGCCAAATGAGAAAGCAATAAAATATTCTAAAAATTAAAAAACCATATTTTAAAAGAACTGTAATGACCTGGGGAAATCATCATCATACTATCATAATGAAATGAAATGTTTAAAACTGTGTGCCACTCATTCTGGATGGGAGGGGAGTTTGAAAGAGAATGGACACGTGTATGTATGGCTGAGTCCCTTCACAGTGTACTTGAAACTCTCACAACATTGTTCATCGACTATACCCCGATACAAAATAAAAAGTTAAAAAACAAAACTTTGTGCCACATACATAGCATCATCACAGCTTTGCTGTGTAGGGGGACAAAAATCTGAAAGAAATCAAACAATGACTATCCCTGAGTTGGGTATTATGGAGATTTTGGTTTCTTTCTTCATAGTTTTTCTGTATTTTCCAGGTATTCTGCAATTTGCATGTGTTTTTTATAAATAGAATAAAAGCAGAAAGTTGCTGCTTTTTGAATACCTTGACTTAAAAAAAAGTAAATCAGATATACTGCTACATTTATATGGAAAATGATTGCCATATATGATTTTAGAATAGCTTTAAAATTATATAAAACAGGCACAATATGTATATTACATATTGCTTTTACTTTCACAAGGGGAAAAAAAGCAATGCAGAATTTCTCTCCCCAAATGATATGTATTCCCAAGTATATGCCTCCACTTTTTTTTAATCTTTAGAAAACACAACGAGAGCTCTGGTTCATTTGTTTCCAAGTAGATTCATTTAAAAGTTCATTCCATACCAGTCACATAATAGATGCATTGTCTTGGGTCTTTTTGTCAGTTTTGAAAGACTTTCTTGAAACATGCATGTAGTTTCAGCTTTGCTTTTTCTTTCAAAATATTTCCATCTGTAACACTGTGAAGCTCTGTTCAAAAATTCTTAAGGAGTTCATTTTTTTTCCCTTGGCATCGAGGGAGAGAGTGTTTCATTGACATGGCACTGGAAAAACAAATGAGCCCTTATACTGTGCAAAGGGATGGATTCCCTTTTAGCACAGCCTGGAGTGCAAAAATAGAGGACTCAGGATAAATAAACAAGGGCCTGCCAACATCAGAGTGACCATCCTTCCAGCTGCACTGTCCACTCCATTCCTTGTCATGTACAGAGTCAGGGGAAGAAATTGTCTCCTCTGTGTGAGTGCTAGTGAGTCAGGGCTATTTTAAGCTGGTTGAGGGGATGGTTTGAAAGAAGAGCTGCTGTCTCATATAGACAACTATGATTAAAAAAAAACACTTTACCTGGATGATAGATGATTATGAACTCATATTTCCTTGATGGGTCTTTTACCTTTCACTTCCTAACACTTCCCTGTGAAATATTTTCTCTTCCAATTGATTGACTTGTAGCATCCAACCCTTTAGAGGGACTATTAGAGAGAGTGGATTTTAACTCACAATATTTTAAAAGATTTGTGCTTTTAACAGCTTGGTGGAAATATAATTAGCCCTGAAATGGAAGTCGGGAGAGCCTGTCCTTTCCTTATTCTGCTAATAACCAGCTTCGCAGTTTGGTCAAGCTACTCTATGGGCTTCCCAGGTGGCACTAGTGGCAAAGACCCCACCTGCCAGTGCAGACTAGATGTAAGACACACTGGTTTGATCCCTGGATCAGGAAGATCCTGGAGAAGGATATGGTAATCCACTCTAATATTCTTGCCTGGAAAGTCCCATGGACAGAAGAGCCTGGCAGGCTACAGTTCGTAGGGTCGCACAGAGTTGGACACTACTGAAGCGATTTAGCACAGCAAGCTACTCCACCTCTCTGGATCCTGGTCTCCTCAGTGGTAAAAGAGGAGTTTGTTGCTAAACATCTCTAAGTGCCCTTTTCATAACTAACTTAACTGCTTTTATCGCTTTCAGAAAGTGCTGACCCATTAAAAGGCCTTACATCATCTGGTGCGTTAGAAGTGGTTATCTGGAGAACTGGGGGAAAACAGCATTGCTGGATTTTAAGAGTGCACAACACGCTTTGTCATCTGTCTCATGTTCTTTCCAGTGCTCAGATAAATCATGCCTGAGAACACCTTCTCTGAAGAAGAGAGTTTCAGATGCCAACCTGGAGGGGAAGAAGGACTCTGGGATGCTGAAATATATTAGACTACAGGTATTAATACATGATTTGAAAACATTCATGAAGCAGGAATAGGGAGGGAACTTCAGATATCCTTATTACTAATGTTTGGAAAAGTCCCTGATGCTGGGAAAGATTGAAGGGAGGAGGAGAAGGGTGCAAAAGAAGACGAGATGGTTGGATGACACCATTGACTCCATGGACATGAGTTTGAGCAAACTCCAGGAGATAGTGAAGGACAGGGAAGCCTGGCGTGCTGCAGTCCATGGGGTTGCAAAGAGCTGGACATGACTGAGCAACTGAACAACAACAACAAAAATTTGGGATATACAATGCCAATTGGCACAGTGTTGGCATAACAGCCCCCTCTAATTTGGTGAGAAAGAGTGCTACCAAGTATACAAGAAAAAAAATATCCCTTCTTGCTGGACAGCCAACTTCCATAAAGACAAGGAAGCTTGGTTAGAACCATGCCTCTTTCCACTCTAGTGGAGCCAGCTTCCTACCAGTCTGTGGTAGTGATGCTCACAGGTCTTGGAATGAGACAATCTGGGTTCAGATCCTATACCTGCTGCTCTGGCTCTGGGACCTTGGGCAAGTTAATTTCCCTTAGTTTTAGTTGCTTGATCTCTAAAATGGGGATTTTAACACTGGACCCCAGAGAAGGCAGTGGGACCCCGCTCCAGTACTCTTGCCTGGAAAAATCCCATGGATGGAGGAGCCTGGAAGGCTGCAGTCCATGGGGTCGCTGAGGGTCGGACACAACTGAGCGACTTCAGTTTCACTTTTCACTTTTCACTTTCATGCATTGGAGGAGGAAATGGCAACCCACTCCAGTGTTCTTGCCTGGAGAATCCCAGGGATGGGGGAACCTGGTGGGCTGCCATCTATGGGGTCGCACAGAGTCAGACACGACTGAAGCGACTTAGCAGCAGCAGCAGCAGCAACACTGGACCCATCTCAAAGGATCACTGCATGAATTAAAAGAGACAGTACACTTACCTACTTATCCAGGGCTTCACAAAGTTATGTTGTTATTACAACCTGAACTCTAAATCATAATACATTTTCCAGGGGAAGAGAGAAAAAAATTTCATGTTTTTCTAGAAAGTGTTTTAAATGATGGCTAAAGACAGGCTTGCCCCAAACTGACATTTTTTACCTCACTTATTTATAATAATGAATTAAATAGTATTTTGTGGGCTAACCTGGACTAATAACCACACTGTATAATATTTTGAAGGAGAAATACCATCCAAGTTCACTGGCTTAGAAAACTAACTTTCTGAATGGAACTCCTTTATAAATTAGAGGCTGCTCACAGCTTTCAATGGAAATCATTCCTAATAGGAAGGAAAATAAGATGCTGTGAAGGTCCACCGGACTTTTAACACAAAGATTTACTGACTAAAATCCTTTTTTCTCAGAGAGTTGTACTTATTCTACAGTTTAGTCCCTGCTGCTGCTGCTGCTAAGTCACTTCAGTCGTGTCCGACTCTGTGCGACCCCACAGACCGCAGCCCACTAGGCTCCTCTGTCCCTGGGATTCTCCAGGCAAGAATATTGGAGTGGGTTGCCATTTCCTTCTCCAATGCATGAAAGAGAAAAGTGAAAGTGAAGTCGCTTAGTCATGCCGGACTCTTAGTGACCCCATGGACTACAGCCTACCAGGCTTCTTCATCCATGGGATTTTCCAGGCAAGAGTACTGGAGTGGGGTGCCATTGCCTTCTCCGAGTTTACTCCCTAGGTGGTTACAAATTACTTTTGTGGTAAAAGTGTTTTAAAATAATATAATTTGGGACAATTATACATCAACTAATAGGGTATAAAGCTTACTTACTATACATCATGCCAGATATGTTCCCACTTTAAAAAGTATTTTAAGGTCATTTAAGGAAAATGGAGAGAGAAGCGACACTTAACTTTCAAGAGGACAACAACCAGTGTCTTCGATGGTTTTAAGACATCATTTCCATCTTTTTTGCAGGTGATGAGCCTGTCGCCTGCTCCCTTATCTCTACTGATCAAGGCCGCACCAATTCTGACAGAGGAGATGTATGGAGACATCCAGCCAGCTGCCTGGGAGCTCCTGCTCAGCATGGATGAGCATATGGCGGGGGCGGCAGGTAAAGATAGGCCCCCCAGGACCCTGGTCCTGCTGCCATTCATCCCAGTGTCTCAACAACAGCAAGGCACATTCATTCCATCTTCACGCTGAGGTCACATTGGTAGCAGTGGCTGGATCTCCAAACAGAGCCGTGCACTAAAGGGAAACAGGCCTAGGCTCTCTGTATACACTGTTCATGTTTCTGTGTAGTCTGCACAAAGGCAGCATGTCTGTCCCAGGATGTTAAAAATTACAATGATCTCCCCCAGAACCTACATCTTCACTGTATTTCACAAAAGGTTCTTTTGTGTGTGTTGTGATTTCCCAGACTGACCATGAACTACCATCGTTAATTTTATTAACTCTTAGGTAAGTCATGTTCTGTGTTCAAATTACAGTATTGAAACAAATGTCTAAAATTTACGTGATGTGTCCAAAGCCATGTAGCTAGTAAATGGTAGAGGCAAAAATCTGGATTCTTCATCATTTTCCACTTTTTGTGCATATTCCTTTAATTTTGTATGGTTACTTTAATTGAAAAATACATAGTAAAAATTCAAATAATGTAAAAGTGTATGAAATTTAAAACCGTCACCCTCTATTCCATGACTCCCAGTCCTCTTTCTCAGAGGTGGCAATTTTTAAATTTCCCAGGAAACCTTCTATAAACTATGCATATATAGTACTTTTGATGTCACAAAGCATTTTTTCATATATTATTATATTTTATTCTAACAAGACATTTGGAGGCAGCTACATCATCATCATCATCATCATCATCATTATTGATGTTTTACCAATAGAGAAACACAGACTAAGAAGTTAAGGGACTTGGCCAAGATCAGTTTCAGAGATGTGACAGCCCCAGTTATCGTAAGAGTTGGCTGAGCATATCTTGAGGATGTGGGGGAAAGTACAAGGGAAATTTTAAATAATATTTTTACAATTGACACTGGCTTCTCTGTCTATGCTATAGAGTGTACTCTTTTTTTTCTTATTATTCATTGACTTTGTAACTTACCATGGAATGACCTTTCTCTTCCTAGTATTTGGCTTTCCCCAAACTAAAAAACAACAATGATATTGTGTTTCATAAATTCTCTGTTGGTTTCTCAATCTATTCTACCTCTTGGAAGGGTAGACATTTCTAATAGAGTCTACCTTTTGAATTTTATTGTTAATATAACATGTAACTTTAATGGACATTTTGTGTACCATCCTAGGGTTACTCTGAGATGACTCTAGACATTTCCTGAAAAGGATATTTCAGCATGTAATTTCCTTTTTTCATTAGCTTCCTCTGACATTCACTTTTCACTGTGAGCCAAGGGAAATGTTGCTTAAAATGAGATTTCTACTGCAATGTTATGCTATCACTGCCCTCACATCAGATATTAGAAGATTGTGGGTGGTACAAAGGATGGTGCCTGGTTTCCAGTGGATGAAACGGGGTTTTCTTTGGCTAGTGCTGGTGGCCTGGCTGTATAGCTCAGTAGTCGTTTTCAAGAGACAGAAGCAGTTTCCTCCTTCCCCTCATCCCCAGGAATCATACAGCTTAAAAGATGTGTAGCTGATGGATTGTTGACTGTCTTTAGCGGCCATGTTCCTGTTGTGTGCGGTGAAAGTCCCCGAAGCTGTGTCCGATATGCTGACGTCAGAGTTTCACCATCCAGAGACGGTGCAGAGACTGAATGCCGTCCTTAAGTTCCACACACTCTGGAGGTTTCGCTATCAGGTCTGGCCCCGGATGGAAGAGGGAGCACAGCAGATTTTTAAGGTGAGGGATACTTCTGGGATAATCCCATGGACAGAGGAGCCTGCGGGCTACAGTCCATAGAATTGCAAAGAGTCCGACATGAGTGAGCATGCGTGTGCGGGCGCGCGCACATACACACACACTTCTCACATGGGAATTAGATTAGCAAACCCAACCCAAGGTTCATTTCAATCCTGCAACTTCAAATCCACAGTGTATGGCCCAAGAGATGCTTCTTTTTTCCCCTTCTCTGGTTTTATAAGTAAACCTAACTCCAATATGAATGAATTCTTGTTCTTAAAAAGATTAAAATATACAGAAAGGTAAAGTAAGAAAATCAAGTTTCTATAATCCTCAAGATCACAGTACCATCCCCAGAGGTAAGCACATAAAACTTGCAGACATTTCACTATATATACACAGATGTTTTTGGAGGATGGGGTAATTAACACAAATAGAGATCATACAGTTGAAACTCTTCATTTTATTAATGGGTAAACTGAGGCCCAGAGACATTCATTGTGCGCTTTGTAACTGCCTGTGCTCTGTAAGATTATTTCGTGATTTTACTTCAGACTCAGTCTAGTTTATTTCCCATCTTCCTTCATTCCTCCGGTATCAACTAACAGATCCCACCTCCCAGTATAAATTTCACCCTGCCATCACCGGTGCTCGGAATGCCATCTGTCCCGATGTTTGACCCTCCCTGGGTCCCTCAGTGCAGCGGGAGTGTCCAGGACCCCATTAATGAAGACCAGTCTGTGAGTAACGCATTCTTCCTTTCTCGTATCTTCAGGTTCCATGGTGTACTTGTAAGAGAGAAGAGCAATGAGTGTGAGAGACAATGTGTTCTTGTCATCAGAATATAATAACACAGAACAGCAGCCACAAAAGTTCTTTAGTTCTTCTGGAATAGAATAGAGGGAAGTAACTTCTGGGGTGAGCATTTGCAGACCTGCAAGCCAAGACAGTTTGTTCTATAATTCAAAGCAGCAGCTGCCTTATAAAGCTATTAAAACAATTAGGCACTGATTTCTTAGCCCAAGGTAGCACTTTTGCTGCTCTTGATTACAGAACAATTTATTTAACCTATATACGCTATCCAAGGTGCTTCCCTGGTGGCTCAGACGGTAAAGAATCTGCTTGCAATGCAGGAGTTCTGGGTTCAATCCCTGGGTTGGGAAGATCCCCTGGAGAAGGGCATGGCAACCCACTTCAGTATTCTTGCCTGGAGAATCTCCATGGACACACGAGCCTGGTGGGCTATAGTCCATGGGGTCGCAAAAAGTCGGACATAACTGAGCAACTAAGCATGGCACAGCATACTATCCAAAAGTGAACGATATTGACCCTGGATGAATAAGAAAAAGAACTGAGTTGACTGCTCTTATTTTCCTTATTTGGACCTTAGTCTGTTTTTTACCTTGTTGATCATCAGTATCATCATCACAAACATCACTCAGAGAACTCAGGGCATCCTATTCTAATTTATCACTGCTCTATGTAATGTAATTAATAAACAGTTAACTTTAGAACACAGTCTATTTATAAACAAGAACCAAGAATATGTGCCCTTTGTAAAAAATGAATCTTCAAAATATACCTTTTTCACATGTTACATAGCATTTTTCTAAATTTCAAGAGTAATGTAGAAAATTTTGGAAAGTAAATCAAAAAATAAAGAACATATCTCTCTACACAAATTCATGATTATTTCCTTGCATAGTTTCCCATGAGATTTAGGGCAATCAATATGTGAATTAAAGATTTTTTTTTCTAGATATGAAAGAAAGAACAGAAGTAGCATTTATTGAGTATTGCATTGTTGTGCCAGGCATCTTTATGTCACAACTCTGATGGACTCAGCCATAGACTTGATGAAATCTCAGCAATAGATTTCTTCATCTCAGGATTGGGCTTGAGAACTGGATGGCACTGAGTTTGCAGGTTGAAGTGTTGGCGCCAGTGGCTAAATTGGCCATGGCCTGCTGCTGCTACTGCTAAGTTGCTTCAGTCGTGTCCAACTCTGTGCGACCCTATAGACAGCAGCCCACCAGGCTTCCCTGTCCCTGGGATTCTCCAGGCAAGAACACTGGATTGGGTTGCCATTTCCTTCTCCTGAATTAAAGATTTTTGATAGATCTCACAAAATATTCCCAGGACAGTTGTACCATTTTACTCTCATTCAACAGAATGGGAAAGCATCTTCCTTATTCAAATTAACTAGTGTTATCTTTTAACGCCACATTGAACAGCAAAAAAACAAAGTTATCGGCTTTTTTATTCACACGTCATTAAAAAGTTTGTTGAATATATGAAGTGAGGTTGAATATTTTTGCATGTCACATATATTTTCTAGCCTTTTGTAGTTTTCTTGGGGAACTGTTTATTTGAATTCGTTACCCATAAGAATATTTTTATTTTAATTCTTCTGCATACAGTACCTTCATATCTCATGGTTTTGTGCCAAAGATAAAGGCACACTTGGTTCTTCCTCATATATGTAGTAATTCCAGCATCTGAACCACTGGGATAAAAATCTTTAGGTTTTCTCCCATACATGTGATGGAATCATTAGAGTCAAATCCATCCTCTCTCCCAAGTTCACAGTGAATTTCAAGCCAAGTCCTCTGATTCTATATTTAGTTCTCTTTTCCTTATTCCACAATTCTCACCTTACTATAATCAACCAGCTTGACCCCGACTCTGAAAATGAATTGCCATGTAGCCCGTCAATGCCCTTAATTGCTGTTATGTCATTCATTATAGAAAATGTTATGTTAAGATGTTGCATAAAGGGAGCTTTAATGACTATAGTCCTTCAGAAGAGTGACCAACACCCCTTGTCTGTCTCTTGAATCCTACAGACCACGGGCCAACAAAGAGACGTAGAATTGCTACTGTACATAGACATCAAACTGGTAGTAGAGAATGTCAATGATCACTTCCCTGTTCTGACACCAATGGCTTTATCCCTAGAGATCTTGGAATTTGTCTCAGCATAAGGATCATGATTAAGACAAGCAGAATGACCACTTTGCAGAGTGAATCTTGTCTCCTTTATTGTTTCTTATCTATTATGCTTTTGCTGCTGGTAAACAGAATCAGATTTTACATTCAGCCTTAGTAACACTACCAACTCATAATTTCCATTCAGTTGCTTTGTTTCTACAAATATTGCTTAGTACTTACAGCGTGCCACTGTATTTCTATGAATATTTATTATTATATATTGTTAATATTATTTAATATTAATATTTCTAAGTAGTATTTACAGTGTGGTAGATACATAAGATACAAAAATGAAATAAATCTCAAAATTAGTTGTTCATATGAGAGATCTCTTTCCTCCTCTTTCCCATTGTTCTGACTTTCTCTTTTATTAACCTTACAAAATAAATGTCCTTCATTTAAAACTGGTTCAAGAAATTTTGGTAAGAAAGAGAGTATTAAAAATGTTTCTTTGATGTCAGTGTTTAAAGAGTGAATCATTGAACTTTTGTTTGAAAAGTAAAAAAAAAAAAAGACTGTTTCTAGAAATTATAAACATCTTTGAAGAATTATTCAGACTTAATGAAAAAGAATAGCTTAGTTATACACAGCCTGGAAACTTGGTAGAAAAAGAAACAAGTAAACAACATGAAACTAGATCACGACACCCTAACATTTCCTGAGAGCAAAGTACCACATCTGTGTCATTCCGTAGACCACTCTTGTCTGTGACCATGCAGAAGAGTTGCTAGTAAACAAACTTGCCTTCATGTCTCCATAGAAATCCTTTTCAGCCCGGGCTGTGTCCCGCTCCCATCAAAGGGCAGAACACATCTTAAAGAACTTGCAACAGGAGGAAGAGAAGAAGCGTCTTGGTCGAGAAGCCAGCCTCATCACTGCCATCCCTATCACCCAGGAGGCTTGCTACGAGCCCACCTGCACACCCAACTCAGAGCCAGAGGAAGAAGGTGCCTCTACACACTGGACTTCTTGGAGGGCTGGGTCAGAAAAGGGAAAGGACTTGCTTTAAAATAAACTGACAATTTTATGTGACTTGAGGTGATAAGCTCCCTCTCTCTCTCACTTACCTCCTGACACTATCTAAAGAAAGAGAAAAATTGTCTTTTTCTAAATGTTTAGAGCTGGCCCGATTATGGAGGAGGACATTAACCACATTGAATGAACTAATATGATAATGGATCAAGCAGTGACTATGATTCAGGCAACAGCTGAACCCAGAGTGTGTGCTAAAATATATTCAATCAGTCTTTCATCATTAAAAATGGGGTTGGTCCATTAGCTGCTTTCAGCCTTCACAAGTACTGGCAGTTTGTCAGAAAATGATTTATGGGGACTTTTCGGGCTGTCCAGTGGTTAAGACTCTGTGCTTCCAACACAGGGGGTGTGGGTTTGATCTCTGATCAGGGAAATAATATCCCACATGCTGCATGGCCGAAATATCTGTGTGTGTGAATACATATCAATAATGGAGAAGGAAATGGCAACCCCCTCCAGTATTCTTGCCTAGAAAGTCCCATGAGCAGGGGATCCCAGCAGGCTACAGTCCATGGGGTCACAAAGAGTCAGGCACGACTGAGTGACTAACACACACACATATATCAATAAAAATGGAAGAAAATAAGTAAAGACCAAAAATTGTAAAGAAAGTAATTTATGAGCTATTCTAAATTCAGTGATTTTCCGCCCTGCTTTTGTGAAATTTTGGGGAGGAATTTTCTGTCATTCTTTCTGTGTTTTTTCCTTTCCTAAGTACACTCTAAATCATTTAAGCCTTATGTTCTGAGAACTATATACACTTCGATGTAACTACAAGTGTAGTTGTGATGATAACTTTGTTGTTACAAAACCAAAGTTCACGTTGCCTGTTTTCTTTGCCAGTAGAAGAAGTCACCAATCTGGCATCTCGTCGACTGTCTGTGAGTCCGTCCTGTACCTCCAGCACTTCCCACAGGAATTACTCCTTCCGCCGAGGATCAGTCTGGTCAGTGCGTTCAGCCGTCAGTGCTGAAGGTGCGTGCTCTTACAAATGTGTCCTTTATTCCCTATGTGTTTGAAACAATTCCATGACTTCATTACACTGTTTTCATTAAATAACTTGCTTCTTGATTTGAAGTTTTGAAAAGATAGATTGAGTGGTATTCCAAAAAAAAAAAAAAAATTGTTGATTTAATCCAACCAATGTCCTTGATAAGTTGGTTCTATTTTAATTACATTAATGTAATCTTATTGCTGAGGGTTTAGTAAAACATTATTCTAGACGGTTTTCAACCCTGACTACACACTGCAGTCAACCAGGGAGTTTTTTTAAAATGCCCAGGTCACAACCAAGATCAAATCAGAATCTCTAAGGGTGGACTCACCACCTCAGTGTTTTTTAAAATCTACTCAGGTGATTTCAGTGTGCAGCTAAGACTCAGCGGGATGCTTTAGGATGCTGTTCTGGAATAACAACAATCAAAGAACAAAGCTCATGCCACTCCTGTAATTAAATCTGATTCCAGAGGAGAAACGTGATGCTCTTTAGGTCCAAGAATTTATAAGCTATGCCTCTCTAATGATGAGGAACTGTCTGGGACTCACTGCTTCATGATTATACAGATTTCATCACTGATTTATGAAGTCATCAAAAAGTTACACAGAAACCAGTTGTTCTCAACCCTTTATTGCACAGCCTTGGAAAACTTCAAAAATGACCAATGCTAACTAATCCCAACTTATAGGACCGGGGCCTAAAGATACCTATATTTTTTAATAGCACCTTTACTGAGATATAATTTACATACCATAAAATTCACCATTTTGAAGTATGTAATGCAATTGATTGATAGTATATTTGTAGAGTTTGCAACTGTCACTGCTATTTAATTTCAGAATATTTTCATTATCCCCAAACAGGGATACCTTATACCCATTAGTAGTCACTTATCCACCAGTTCTTCCAACCCCAAGAAGAAGTAGTGTACTTTCTATTTCTGTGGATTTGCCTAATCAGCACATTTTATAGGAATGGAACCATACAGTACATGGCCTTTTGTGACTAGATTCTTTCACTCAGCATAATATTTTCAAGGTTGATCCATTTGTCACATGTACCAGTTCTTCATTCCTTCTTATCACCAAATAATATTCCATTGTATGGATACAACACATTTTGCTGATCATGTCATCAGTTACTGGACATTTGTATTGTTTTCATCTCAATTATTATGAATTATGATGCTATGAGAAGTTATGTGTAAGTTTTGTGAGGAATACTGCCAAGCTACTTCAAAAGTTTCTGTGTCATTTTATATTCTTACCAAAAAGTATGAAGGCTTCAGTTGTTCCATACCCTTGAAAAGACACAGTAATCTTGCAAATGAAGAACAAAGTTGGAAAACTCACATTTCCTAATTTCAAAACTTACTACAAAGCTGCAGTAATCAAGATTGTGTGGTATTGACTTGAGGATTGATATACAGATCAATGGCATAGGTTGGGACCAGAAGTAAACCATTACATGTATGTCAATTTCATGTTTAAAAAGGGTACTATGAAACTTCAATGGGGAAAGAATAGTCTTTTCAACAAATGATGCTGTGACAACTAGATGTCTACATACACCAAAAAAATGTTCTATAGGTAGGCCTTGAACTGAGAAATGTTGTGTTAGAATGTTCTGAGAATGTACCTGGTACTGAGAAAAGCTTCCCGATTATGTCTCCCTCTTCAGATGAGGAACACACCACCGAACACACGCCCAACCACCATGTGCCTCAACCCCCACAGGCGGTGTTCCCAGCATGTATCTGTGCAGCTGTGCTCCCCATTGTCCATCTGATGGAGGACGGTGAGGTGCGAGAAGATGGAGTGGCAGGTATGGCTTTGACTAGTAAAACCATCTAATAAATACTTGAGGTACTCATCTGACAAAGGACAGTTGGGTGCTCTTGAAGACATGAACCACTGGCCACACATGGAGTTCTTTTATGCACATGTTATAATTACAGATTTGCTATATACTGAACTAACACTGTCACTTCCTCCACTTTATCTTTTCATAAACTTTATGACCAAGAAATTGCATTTAAAATATGTGGGTTGGTCCAGGAGTGCTGTTTATGCCCAGAGAACAGAGCAATGCTTATTTGACCACATAGGAACCAAACAGTGATTTTAGCCACCTTAGAAATCTTAGTTATTGGCTTGACATCATTAATACCATCTTTCTCAATTGATTGCCTTTTCAGAGGTAGTATCTATAGAGAATAGCTACAAAATTAAATAATAAACGAGGGGTCGCAAAGGGTCAGACATGACTGAGCAACTGAACTGAACTGAACTGAAAGATGAGTTACATTTGTGACAGATAACAGATTAATATTATTTTTTAAAAAGCTTTATAACTTAATAATGACTTTTTTAAATGCCAATAGACAAATGGACAAAGAATATAAACACACAATCCAATGGCCAATAACATCTGTAAATAACACTATTGTTTAAAGCAACAATGAAATCTATCTTTTAATATAAAAAATTATAAGGATTACTTTAATTGAAAATATGCGTAGTTGGTAAATATTCAAAGAAAAGAGCATTATCACACCTTGCTGATGGCAGTAAAAATCTAATGCAAGCATCTTGAAATAGTGTCACAGAGTGCATCCTAAAAGCCTTAAAAGTGTGAACACCCTTTGACACAGATTTTGATCTCTAGCAATTTCCTAAGGCAGTATTGAGGGGTGAATGAAGATTTATATAGAATACTGAACATTGAACATATTAGAAAGAACAAATATTTGAAAATAATTTTAATATCTGACAATAGGATATTAGTTCATTGTGGTATTTCCAAATGACAGCTTTCTGTGCACATTACAAATAATATTGTAGAAAAATATTAATACAGAAAGTGTTCAATGTATTGCTAATTAAAAATGTGAGTACCTAAGAGTATTTTCTATATAATATTATTTAAAGATACATGTAAACATATATTTCACGTGTATGAAAAAACATACTCTGAAATGTTTATAGTTATTTTGAAGAGGAGAGTGAAAAAGCTGGCTTAAAACTCAACATTCAGAAAACTAAGATTGTGGCACTCGGTCCCATCACTTCATGGAAAAAAGATGGTGAAACAATGGAAACAGTGACAGATTTTATTTTCTCGGGCTCCAAAATCATGGCAGATGGTGACTGCAGCCATGAAATTAAAAGACGCTTGCTCCTTGCAAGAGAAGCTATAACAAACCTAGACAGCATATTAAAAGCAGAGACGTCACTTTGCCAACAAGGGTCCATTTAGTCAAAGCTATGGTTTTTCCAATAGTCATGTATGGATGTGAGAGTTGGATCATAAAGAAGGCCGAGTGCTGAAGAATTGATGCTTTTGAACTGTAGTGTTGGAGAAGACTCTTGAGAGTCCCTTGGACTGAAAGGAGATCAAACAAGTCAATCCTAAAGGAAATCAGTCCTGAATATTCACTGGAAGGACTGATGCTGAAGCTCCAATACTTTGGCCACCTGATTCAAAGACTCTACTAATTAGAAAAGACCCTGATGCTGGGAAAGATTGAAGGCAGGAGGAGAAGGGGGTGACAGAGGATGAGATGGTTGGATGGCATCACTGACTCAAAGGACTTGAGTTTGAGCAAGCTCTGGGAGATGGTGAAGGAAGGGAAGCCTGGCGTGCTACAGTCCATGGGGTTGCAAAGAGTCAGACACGACTGAGCGACTGAACAACAACAAGACATGTCTTATTCTCCTGCTTGTCTTTTTCTGTATTTTTCATGTTTTAAGCATTAAATGCCTTCCTTAGCAATCAGAATAAAATGCTGTTATAGTTTTGCAACCAATTTCAACCTAACAAAACCCTGCATTTATTTTAATTATTTATGAAGCCACCTGAGAGCTAAAGCTTATTTTGCATATCTCTTGTTAATATTATTTATAAGGCTCAGTTTTAATTGGATGGTTAGCTTCTGAAGCAAAAAAGATGATATAATTTATTTAAAATATAGCCTGAAAAATAAAGTCATGCTAAATTTTATATTCCTAGTTTAGAAAATTGAACTAAACTATTTAAACTAAAGATCATCTATTTCTTCTCCACTACTCACTTTTACCCACCTGCTTAGCCTGGGCACTTCCAGGCAGTCTTAGCCAACTACCTTCCCCAAAGAAGTAGCACTTTTTCTTTCACATTAGGAATAATTATTTATTCCTAAACCATCCTCATTAGAAGTGGGAACCTTAACTATTACTGGCTCAACTATGTCATATTTTTGAAGGAGTTATTATTGAAAGCATTTATGTGGACAATATAAGGTCAGGTCTAATTCATATGCATTCTAAATAAAAACATATTTTCTAAAACCCAAAATATTACATTAGAAGTTTCTCCATATAGCAAACAATGAAATAGGACTTTAATAAATACCACTGTTAATAGTAGGATGATTTCCAAAACAAAGATTCATAAATGTATTCTTGTTTATTAAAGTATGACCCTGACCCTGAAGTCGCTCAGCCGTGTCCGACTCTTTGCAACCCTATGGACTGTGGAATGTAAGAAAGGAGGGAGGCTCCTCCCTCCATGGGATTCTCCAGGCAAGAGTACTGGAGTGGGTTACCATTTCCTTCTCCAGGGGATCTTTCTAACCCAGGGATCGAACCCAAGTCTCCTGCAACAGGTCTCCTGCATTCCAGGCAGATGTTTTAACCTCTGAGCCACCAGGGAAGCCCTTATTAAAGTATAGTTGACTTATAACATTGTGCTAGTTTTAGATATGCAACATAAACATTTGATGTATGTATATATTGCAAAATGAATACCACAGTAAGTTTATTTAACATTCATCTCCACACGTATTTACAATGTTTTTTTATGATGAGAACTTTAATATATATTCTCTTAACAGCTTTCAAATATACAGTATAGTACTGTTAAATCATGCTGTACCTTTCTAGGATTTATTTATCTTAGAACTGAAAGTTTGTAATCTTTGACCACCTTCACTCAGCCCCAGTGCCCACCCCCCACCTCTGGTAACCAGTCTGTTCTCTGTGTCTATGAGTTTAGGTTTTTCTTACATTCCACATGTAATTGAGATCATACATTTGTCTTTCTCTGTCTGACTTCTTTCACATTGCATGACACCCTCAAAGTCCATCCATAATGTTGTTAAGTGGGAGAATTTCCTTCTTTTTAAGCTTGAATGATATTCCATTGTCAATCACAAATACATTCTTTAGAGAAGCAATGCTAGTATTTAAAGACCATCCTATACACTTTTGTCACCTTTTCTTTATAGGCTAAAATGTTCAGAAACAACAACAAAAAGAAGAATACTTACCTTCAGTAGAAAAAGGGTTCATAGAACTCTGTGAGGCAAAAATTTTAGAGAAACCAATTAAAGCTTAGAAATTACTTGAACACTATATCTAATAGATTTATGTCCATTTAAAATGAATGTTCAATTTATTTTCTCTTCTAAAGTGAGTGCTGTGGCCCAGCAAGTCTTATGGAATTGTCTAATTGAAGATCCATCAACAGTTCTTCGACATTTTCTGGAAAAACTGACCATCAGCAATAGACAAGTAAAATCTTCTGTGTTTATAGTAGCTCTGTGTGTGAACATGGTTAAACAACAAGCAGTGAACTTTATTGTGATATTCATGCAACATTGGTTGACACATAACTAAGAAGTACTTTGCATAATGAAAATAATGAACAAATTAAACTTTGCTGTTTTCTTTTGAATTTCCCCATTAACTGATGTCTCCATGTGTGTGTGGTACGCTGCTGGTAATGACCATAAGATACCGAAAGATTCTCAGTCTTTTAAACAAAGATTAAATTCAATTTAATGTTTTCAGTGTTGAGTACATTTACTGAATTCTGATTGGTTGGTAGTATGTGATACAGGTAGTATTATTAGTGTATGTTGAAACTCTCCTTTAATCAAGACATTTAATTTACCAGTTCACCCTATAAGAAGATGATACCAAAGAAAAGTAGCTTTCTGAGCAATGACAAAATATATCAATAATTATAAATTATTTCTTCATTTCTATATTATTGTTCCATTTGCTGGACAGTTAAGTTTAGTTTCTGAAAGAAAGGTTAATTATAAACATCTACCTAGGAAACAGAACTATGAAGTTTAATAAACCTAATTTGTTAATAGTTTCTTAAGATAGGTCCTCCTCACATTTTCATCACACCTGAAAGCTATAGTAAATAGTGTTGACTAAATATACAGCTCTCCTGTGATTTGCCTGTAACCTATAGAGTCAGTCTTAGTTTTTATTTTTAAAAAATGTCTGACTATTGCTGACACGACTGAAGTGACTTAGCAGCAGCAGCAGCAGCAGACTATTACTTAATAACTTCATATGCTAGCTTCTAGGAAAAGGTGTTACAGTTGGCTTAAATAATTTATCAAGCATCACAAATACTGTATTAAAATGCTGAACATAAGAGAAATCAACATGTGGGCAAAAGTAAGAAAAATTCCCCCACCTTGCTTTTCAAAAAGTTAATATTATTTCCTACAACATGGCAGCTGAATGAGACATAGATTCTGTTGCTCTTTCAGGATGAGTTAATGTACATGCTGCGCAAACTGCTCCTGAATATCGGAGACTTTCCTGCTCAGACCTCTCACATCCTATTCAACTACTTGGTGAGTTTCACCTCCAGTAGGTTATAAATGTGCATTTCCAAGTAAGAAGCAACAATGCAAGAAAAAGGTCTTAGGGGATTTTTTCAAATAAATTTTCATTAACTGTGTGCCTGAAGTTGCATCATAGTCAGCTGAATTCACCACTGATTATATGGGAAAACTCCTCCTGGCACAATCCCTGGCATGTGATGGGCACTCAATAAATGTCTGTTTCCTCCCTGTCTCTCTTTAGCATTGTAGAACTTCCTCATGTTGGTCCTTAATTTTAGTTTTCTGTTGAAAAATGTATGTGTCATTTTTAGTCATTCTTTCCCTTTTCGTATCTCACTGTTTAAAACACATACACACACACACAGAGGAAAATGTTGCCCTAGATACAAAGTATTTGTGAGTGTATTTTTCCATAGCAACTATCTGTGCTTTACATTGTCCTCACAGCTCCTTCCTGAACCCTCCAGAATTTGCCAGTTTCTTCACATTCTCCTCTTTATACCCTAAATGAATATGCAGTTTGGGGACTGTTGGCTTGATGACTGTTCTTTTAAACTACACCTTAATTCAAGCAGACAGATGGCCAAATGAATTTCAGTGTTGGGAGAATGTTCTTTCTTCCTAACCATCACTGGTCTTCTGCGAGTGGGGAAATAGAAGAGTTATCCATATGCATCTGCAGGAGGATGATAAATTTAACTCAATGCTACTACTCTGATGTGCAAACAAAAGTTGTAATTCCTTCCCTGTGTTTATGACTGAGGTGGTTTTCATTATGAATGCCCACCTACTGGTGGACAAGGGGAAAAATATAAATAAGTGTCCAATCCAATTTTAAGTTCAGACTGATAGAAATATATAAATAGTACCTTTGGATAGTATTTGGTCTCTCTTGTCTAAAAATACTTAACCTCTAGGAATTCTCCTCCCTTCTAACTTCTTTCATCTCTAGATGTTATTTGGAGTTGGGGAGAAAAAAGACCCTTGTTCAGAATTCTATCTCCTGTCCAACGTTTGCCCCAGCTCCTCCACTTGTTAGACAGAGCTCTCTGGCTGGCTGGTTGCTGAACGCCTGACTGGTGGAAGCTGAAGCCCATGGCTTCTGTAACTTGCAAACCTTGTCTACTCCCAGCAGTGCTTGCTGGGAGACTCCATCTCAGCTCCTGCTGGTGCTACCCACCCCTCTGAGTTCTGGTTGTTCCATATGGCTTTAGATTAGGAAGTCCTCTGACTAGAGTATCCTGCTCAGTGAACCAGCCTATGGCAGTTCTATCCAAAAATCTCTCCAGCCAAACTTTCTACTACTACGTCTCCTATCTGCACTACTCAGAAATCCAAGGTAGATTAGCACAGCCAAAAATATCACAGCCTCCTTCAGTTTAAGTATGTGCTCTGCCAAGTTTATGTTACAGCCAGATTGGTATCAAAAGGCTCTGTGGTGAACTCTTGTCAGAGACACAAACACTAGAGGCAAAAGCCCCTTTGGGGTGCCTGCTGCTTCCCCAAGTCACTGGATGGGGGAAACACTTATATTGCTCCCCTCCATCCTTTTGCCCTTGGACAAGAAAATGGACAGTTCAGTTCCCTTCTGCCATATTGTCCTTTCAACTCCAAATAAGCCTTAACGCTAGACATAAATCCTCCCAACTATGTCATTGATAAGTTACTAGAGCAAAGGGCTGGGTACACATCGGCCACTTGCTGTATAACCTTGTTTTATATAAACCCCAATCTTATCCTGAATCCCAAGCACATGCATGCTTCAGGTGGACTAGGGAAAGGGGTTTTGTACTCAGAATGGCAGAACAGTGAAGGGCAGAGTCATGTTTTAAACCATTACCCCCATTGTATCTCTCTTTTTTCTAACAACTATTATAGATATGTGTGATAGGGAGTTGGGGAACATGATCTATATCTTCCAGACTTCATTAGGAACTTTTAAACCCATTGCCCAACTTGATTCAGTGATCTTCAATCTGGGGGTCTTAGTCCATCTAAGGGTATGTGAAGACTTTTGAAGCAGTTTGCTGCCCAAATAGTTTTAAGGGAATAAATCTCCAAATCCTCATTTTGTAGATATGCATTAACACTTCTTGGGCGTGTCTGCCATCTCAGTCATCACTGTACACCAGAAAGGCCCACTCTGACCCTCCCAGGTATCACCAGGCTGCATTGACAGATGTGTAAGACAGGGAAAGAATCTGATGTACTGCATTAGATTTAAGGAAACCTCATTTCTGATTGATTGAGGCCCTTTAAACCCACAAGACTTCCCACCTTTTCCTGTCTTCTGTAGATTTGTACTAGGTATGAGGTTTGGCCATCATTAGGATATTCAGCCTTCAGAGTCACCAAAGTGCACTGGGTTAGTGACATTGATTCTTTCAATGTAACTGGAAAGTTTTCTAGGTTTAGCAAATTTTTCCAGGAAAAAAAAAGTGTAAAATCGATGGGCAGTGGCTTTTACATTATTTCTTTCTGATTCTGTTGTGCATTATTGAATAAGGTAGCTAAAACTAATTTCATCAAATGTGCCGGAGTATGTGAAGTATGCATTCCAATCATAGTCAGTTCTCTTTTTTCAACATACAGGATGTTTAACATACTTATTCATATTAACAATGTAAATTTATGATGGGACATTTTAAAGTTTAACTTTAAAATATACAAAAGGGCACACAGTTTTTCAAAACTTATTCCAGAGGACACAAACAAAAACTTTTAAGTTCACCAACTTAGCCAAGCAGAGTGTTCTTATGTCAGATATAATTATTAGACATAATCCAAGCTGAAAACAGTGTTTGGACAAACGTCACATAGTCATTTTGGGTGGTCCAAGTACCTGAGTCACCAAGTGACTTGAAAGCTGGAAAACATGGTCTTTTGCTTTCCTCTTAAGCAGTAGGTATTTTGGTGATAATGCAAAAATGTATGGCAACCTGCTCTGGCCAGTTTTCCAGTTATACCTTCTCCTGCTTACTGCCACTGAAGATGCTAGAGAAGCACTTGAACAGAGAATACAAAAGCAAAAAAAGAATATCTAATTAAGAAAATGCAAAGCTAAGGAAATGAGAATGCGAATTCAGAGTCATTGTGGCTTTGTGACCTCCTCCTGTCCTGAGTTGCAGGTGGGATTAATCATGTACTTTGTGAGGACCCCCTGTGAGTGGGGGATGGACGCCATTTCGGCCACTCTGACTTTCCTGTGGGAGGTGGTCGGTTATGTGGAAGGCCTGTTCTTCAAGGATCTGAAGCAGACAATGAAGAAGGAGCAGTGTGAGGTGAAGCTCCTGGTGACCGCTTCAATGCCAGGTACTGCCTTCAGATGACAGAACTTTTCTAAGAGTATGAATACCCCTTTTACAGACCAAGTGTCTCTTTCATTCATGAGAAAACTTGCCAACCCTGGGATTGAGTGCCTCAAAGAATTTTTGTTGAATGCAATCTGAAGAAACACAATAGACCCTTTAAAAGTCAGCAATTGCCAGATGAAAAGGGGGACATGAGAACTGAGATCTGTGTGAGTCAGTCCTTGAAGGGCTGCCAAGGTGAAAGATGTGTTTAAGTCTATCACAGAGGGCCAGCTGAACTGAAAGCCTTTTTGAAGGGATTTTTGGCACTGCAGGGAGAATAATATTGTTGCGTGGCATGGACCCCAGGCTTTTGTGAACTTACTGAGAGATGGCTTTATGAAAAATTGCAAAGGGGAAAAGCAGGAAGGAGAATTACAAAAGAACATGCAGTATGATATAAAATCTAGATACAGTTCCTTTTCACTTTGGATAGCTTGTCTTTCTTGGAGATAAAAGAAATGTTTCCAAGCCTTTATCCTTGTGCAATGACTAAGAAAATGTGAGATGATACATGTATTGATATAAAGAGAAAGACAGAATTATATATAAATAAGAACACAGTTTTTATTTAACACGGGCAGCAAAGAGCCCCGTGTTAAAATCAGAGCACTGCCTCTAATTGTCTGTATGATTAATATTAGCTATGACAAGGTACATAATTTTTAAAGCTTTCTTTATGGGTAAATTGGGGATCTAATTCATACTTCACAATTGTGAGGAATAAATGAGTTTAGATTTGTAAAATACTTGCTGTCATGTCTGACACATGGTCAGCATTCAGTAAATGGTAATACACAATTTATTGTATCTATAGCAATAAATACAATTGCTATAGATTATTCAGCAAAGTGTTCATTTTTATTAAAGAAACTCATATTGTCAGGCATATACTTAAAATCAGCTCATTGAAAATCAAGGTCTATCATAATGTTCACAAAGATTTATAATTAAGGAATGAAGTAGAAATACTGTCTCACCAGCCAAGTAAAATACAGAACAAGTAAATTTAAACTACATTTCATGGGACTTCCTTGGTGGTCCAGAGGTTGGGGCTGAACCTTCCATTACAGGAGGTGACGGTTTGATCTCTGGCCAGAGAACTAAGATCCCACATACCTCGCAGCCAGAAAACCGAAATGTAAAACTCAAGCAGTGTTGTAACAAATTCAATAAAGACTTTAAAAATGGTCCGCATCAAAAAGTCTTTAAAAAAAATAAATAATAAACTATGTTTTAGGTACTTGTTTAGCTTTTGCTAGTCTCTCTGTTTGTATTTTCTCAGCCATTATTTAAAATTTAGGAATATATTATTTGTTGCAGTGTTTAAAGCTTGAATTCTGACTCTTCTAGTAAATAAATGTCTTTGACTAAGTTACTTATACATTCTTATTTATAAAAATAAGTTCTCTGTTTCTTCATTTGTAACACGAAAATAATAACACTAGTGTCATAGGGTTGTTGTGAGATTTAAATACGATTATACACATAACACCATTGATAAGTATTGGGAACTCCATAAATGGTAGCTATCATTATTAAATAATAAGGAAACATATTTAAAGCAGATATTGACTATAAAAAAAAGGAGTACAGATAGTGGAATGCACAGCTCACATTAAACCCTCACTAACAGAATCCTCAACTCACATTAAACCCTCACTAATAGTCATCATAATAACAAGAAAAACATCAGCTTAATAATATTTCAATATTTCATGCTTTGTATTCAAACTTCTTTATAGTAGAAGTCAGTTTATTATGATTTTTACCTTTTGTAGGTACCAAAACCTTGGTAGTTCATGGACAGAATGAGTGTGACATCCCAACCCAGTTGCCAGTCCATGAAGACACTCAGTTTGAAGCCCTGTTAAAGGTAGGGATGACTTTCAACAGAAGTGATTTTTTTTTAATGCACAATGGCTATGGCCACTTCACTGATCATCCAGTTTAGAATTAAATGGCATTTTTCTACCTTCAAATAAATATGTGCATTTATTTACATCTTCTAGAATCTGCCCCACTTTTGCCTGCTTTTATTTTCTTGCATATTTTTCCCACTTTCACTGACATTTTACCTCTGCACTGAAGTAGCCAAAGGCTCCCTCTCAGCTACAAAGCTCATAACACTTGTCTTCAGATGCTGAGAATCCTACTTTAGAGCATCCTGGTATCGCTTGTGGTTGTTCTGGAGCTGCCCTGGGTTTGTACACCAAGAACACTGGGACAGACTCTGGTGATCAGGTGACCCATGCAGAGACACTTATTTTGGCACTGAGTTGACTGATACATAGTCTTGACTTGCCACTGACAGAAATGATTAGAGAGGCAGAAGAGAGAGAGAGAGAGAGAGAGAGAGAGAGAGAGAGACACCTTAGAATACATTAGGTGAATCAAGAAAGTATTTTTAATGGTTATGGCAACTGTGTACCTCAAGAGAAATGCAATCCAGCTACTCATGCCTGCAAGGTTTTAAAGGAAAAGTAATAAGTATACTAGTACAGTGATTCCTCTTTTATCTGAAGTCCTAACTGTTGGCCCAGACATAAGTAGAAAAGACCTCTGAGAAAACCAGCTTGCCAAACCCATGTATCTGATTTCAGTAGAAAAGGTTGTTAGGTCTCCTCCAAGTCTCACCCATTCATCCCCAGAGAATCTCTCAGGCCCAGGGAAACAGACTTCAACATCCACTTCCCCTAGGCAGTGAGTTCAAACTCAGGCTCCACCACAACCAGTGTCACCTAAATAAATCAAATGGCAGGCTCTCTCTAGTCTCAGTTTCTTTTTCAGCAGTGCTCGATATTAGTGCAGGTTATACAAGTTTTCTCCCTGGGTTGGGAAGATCCCCTGGAGGAGGGCATGACAAGTATTCCAGTATTCTTGCCTGGAGAATCCCATGGACAGAGGAGCCTGGTGGGCTACAGTCCAAAGGGTTGCGAAGAGTCAGACATGACTGAAGAAACTTAGCATACCTACACACATGCGTGCGCGTGCACACACACACAAACACACACACGTAAGTTCTCTACATGGGAAGCCTTGAATGTAGAATATAGTAGATAAGTGCTCAATCATTGTAGTTCATAATACTCTTAATGCTGCTACTGAACATGCTTTCTTTCTGTTACTGAGGCCAGTAGATGCCACTGTGTCTCCACAGTTCATCACTCAAGGCTGTACTATAATTGTACCTCGTTTAGCACTATGAGAGCAGAGCAGATAGTTTATGTCACAGTGTCCTTTTTAAATTGAGGTATGTATGTTAGTAGCTCAGTCATGTCCAACTCTTTGTGACCCTATGGACTCTAGCCCACCAGGCTCCTCTGTCCATGTGATTCTCCAGGCAAGAATACAGGTGTGGGTTGCCAGTTTCTTCTCCAAAATTAAGGTATAGTTGATGTATAATATTATATAAACTTCAGGTGTACAGCCTAGTGATTCACAATTTTTAAAGGTCATATTCCATTTATAATTATTGTAAAATACATTCTGTGTTGCACACTATGTCCTTGTAGCTTATTTATCATATATTAATAAATATAGCTTACACCTCTTAACCCCTACCTTTGTCTTACGAGATCTTACACAGTCTTTATGCTATCATTTTTTAGATGGCTATGTGCCTGTATATATTCATATATATGTGTGTATAATATATATACACATATATGCACACATATAATATACACAATGTAAGATATAAATACATATATTTATATTCCTTATAAGAAATTACCTTGTTTTTATGGCATTTTTGTCTTTCATCTTACTGTTTGGCTCATAATATGATCTCAGTAAATGTTTTTTTAAGATTTGTTGTTGTTATTCTAGGAGTGTCTGGAGTTTTTTAATATCCCAGAATCGCAGTCAACACATTACTTTCTCATGGATAAACGATGGAACCTTATCCACTATAATAAGGTAAGCCTGTGGAGTGATGACGCTCATGGAGAGTTGTGTCAAAAGCCTGTTATGCCTTTCCTGAGGGCAGCTTCCCTCAGGGGTGTGTCACTGTTTAACGGTGGGGAGTATGGCTCTTGGATCACACTGTCTTACTGTCAACATAGGTTTGGACTGGCCACTTGACCTTCATACCCTTCAGTTTGCTTGCCTGTAAAGTGAAGGTGATGATGGTGTCTACTTTAGGGTTGTTGTAATAATTGAAGAAGTCAAGTAAGGTATATTGTCACTCTTATTACATCTAAGTGAAAGTTAAGTTCCCATATTGTAAGGACATATATCTATTTGGAATGTTAACATTATTCTTGTTCCACTATATTAAGCATGATCATGGAAACCTGATCTAATTAGCAAAAGGAAGCCTCAAGACCACTGACAGCACTTTAGAATGATTTTCTTCCTCTTCCAGAATGTGTTTTAGTAAATTGCCTCTGGCTCCCTTGCTCCTGACAGGGTATTTGGGATTGGGAAAGTGTATCTGGCTTGGGGAGTTTGAAGCTTTCCTAAGGAGGGGGTATATTCCTGGGATTTTGTAGAATTTGGCAGGAGGGCAAAATAGTAAGAATGGAAACCATTAGAAAATACATAACTTATGTTTGTCTGCCCTTTGGGGAATGAGAAAATGAGAGTCAGAGTTTAGCCGTTTGAACGCTTTTTGTCTTTGTGTAACCCCACCACAGACCTACGTTCGGGATATTTACCCTTTCAGGAGATCCGTGTCTCCACAGCTGAACCTTGTACACATGCATCCAGAGAAAGGACAGGAGCTCATTCAGAAACAGGTGCCTGACCACCACAGTTTTATGCTATTATTGTGTCATGTTACTGGGATAGACTATCTGTAAATGATTGCTGGCCCTGAGATCCTATGGTTCTGTTATGATCTCTAGAGAGAGAAGGATGGGTTCTTGATCAATAGACAGTTCCCCCCAAATAGTGTATTTTTTAAGTTTTGCAAATTGGATCATATGTAAAGGTATTAAATACTCACTTGGAGTAGTATTTTGATGAATTGTTGGGGTATAAATAATAGAAATTTTCTGTTTTATTTACCTACTAGTTTCTAAGTATGGATTTTCATTCCAGATTGGGAATACATATAATGTAGCTATAAAAAGGTTGTTTCAGAAATTTCTGCTAGCTGGAAAAAAATAAAAGGGATCAATGGATAAAGCATGCCTGCATGCTAGGTTGCTTCAGTCATGTCTGACTCTTTGTGACCCCATGGACTGTAGCCTGCCTGGCTCCTCTGTCCATGGGATTCTCTAGGCAAGAATATTGCAGTGGGTTGCCATGCCCTCCTCTCAATGGATGGTAGCATACCTGAAAAAGGCACTGAACCAAGGTTCAGAGATCTGGACTCAGTCATAGCTCTGCCTCTGACCAGTGATCTGACCTTTGGTATTTTGGTAACTTCTCTTAAACTAGGAGGAGATAGAATCAATCTGCTGTACTTAGATTGAAGAGCAGAATAACATTCACACATCTCATCACAAATCAGACTGAACTTAAGAAAATTCACTGTTTTGCATGTGAAATGTAGCTGTAGCCCACAGTTCTGATGATGCAGGTTTAATGTGGTCTATGTGTTACATTCATTTATTTTTTTTTCTAATTTTATTTTATTTTTAAACTTTACATAATTGTATTAGTTTTGCCAAATATCAAAATGAATCTGCCACAGGTATACACGTGTTCCCCATCCTGAACCCTCCTCCCTCCTCCCTCCCCATACCATCCCTCTGGGTCGTCCCAGTGCACCAGCCCCAAGCATCCAGTATCGTGCATCGAACCTGGACTGGCAACTCGTTTCTTACATGATATTTTACATGTTTCAATGCCATTCTCCCAAATCTTCCCACCCTCTCCCTCTCCCACAGAGTCCATAAGACTGTTCTATACATTTATTTTTAATAAAATGTCAAAACAAAGGGCTTTCCTCATAGCTCAGTTGGTAAAGAATCTGCCTGCAACGCAGGAGACCTGAGTTCGATTCCTGAGTCAGGAAGATTCTGTGGGGAAGGAAATGGCAACCCACTGTAGTATTCTCTCCCGTAGAATCCCATGGACAGAGGAGCCTGGCAGGCTACAATCCATGGGATCCCAAGAGTTGGACATGACTTAGCGACTAAACCACCGCCACCACATGTTACATTCATTTATTTTTAATAAAATGTCAAAACAAAAAGCTTTTATCTTCTCAATTTTTTTGCACATAGCAAGAATGCCAATTTGGCATCAAAGTATTCAGAGATATCCTCATGAGATAGCATAGAATTCAACCAGTTAAGTAATTTAAAACATAGTTAATATTAACTACCTAAATTGCATTGAAAAGAAAGAAAATAGTGAATGTGTTACAAAGTATGAGGTGTTGGGAGAAAACTTAAATATTTAATTTCTAAAGCAATCCCCCCAAATTATACCAGTCTCTGATTTTGGCAGCAAAATAATGAAAGCCATAATCAATAACAGCTCTTCATGAGCAAGGTTTTTAAAACATAATGTTTAAGAACGTGTTTTAAAAGAAGAGCATAGGGACTTCCCTGGCTGTTCCATGGTTAACATTTCACCTTCCAATGCAGGGGGTGCGGGTTGGGGAGCTAAAATCCCACATGCCTCATGGCCAAAAAAAGCCACATAAAACAGAAGTAATACTGTAACACATTCAATAAGACTTTAAAAATGGTCCACACACACAGAAAAAAATCTTTAGCAAAAATAGCATAAAACAAGACTCTTACTCTTTGTAAACTCCCGCTTGTGATCTTAAGACTTCGAAGTTCCTCAGGGAGATAATAACATGCACACTGTGGTTCTGGCTCTGGTCAAGCTGCTGATCATCTTCCTAATCACATCCCCCTGCCCTCTGACCAGGAACAGAAAAGGCACTTGGAAAAGGAACATGAGCCCCACATTCATGCCATCTAAACTCAGGGCTAAAGGGCCACCAATCTAGGCCCCATTAGCTTTTGTCCCAAAAGAGGTTTTTCCTGGATCCCATTTCAGTCTTTAAGAGGCAAACCCAGAACTGAAAGGAAACAGCTTAAGGCCTCATTGGAAATGAGGGAAGCAAGTGGAATTGACTGGCTTCTGTTGGAGAAGGCCTTCCATCTTATGACATCCACACAAATGCACTCTATTTAATACTGAGCTGTTCTTGACAATACTTGCCTTGTGCTCCTTCTCCAGCCTGGCATGAGAAACACTTCCTTCTGTAGAGCAGACAGATGCAGGAAGTGCGAGTCAATTAACTATTGTTTGCTCTTTCTGCATGGTAAGGAAAAGAAACTTCTTTTTCCTTCCTTTCACTTCCCCCACCCCTTAATTTTTACTTAGCCTGGTTTGCCGTTAGAGATTTTAATGTCTTCAGTCGTGGGGGTTTCGGGGTTGCCCAATTCCGCTTTTCGTCTCCTTCTGCCCTCGCCTGCTGCTAGGTGTTCACTCGCAAGCTGGAGGAAGTGGGGCGGGTTTTGTTTCTCATCTCCCTCACCCAGAAGATCCCCACAGCCCACAAGCAGTCCCACGTCTCCATGCTCCAGGAAGACCTCCTCCGACTGCCCTCATTCCCTCGAAGTGCTATTGATGCAGAGTTTTCACTCTTCAGTGATCCTCAAGGTATCAAGAAAGAAGCCTTTCCTCTCTTGGGCATCTTCTCATGGCCTAGTTTTGTCCTCAGCTGGAGATCATCTCCACCTTAATCAGTAAACAGTTCTCTAAATCAGTGGCTCTCAGTCTTGAATGGGCAACAGAATCACCTGGAGGACTGGAGGACTTGATAAAACACAGATGGCTGCATCCCACCCTCCAGTCCCCAGTTTCTGATTCAGTAGCTCTGGAATGGGGCTCAGGAACTTGTATTTCTAGCAAGTTCCAAGGCATGGTTGATGCTGCCATTTCAAGGACTAAACTCTGAGACCACTGCTCTGAGCTAATCATAAGCAATTGAAGAAAGTAGTAGGGTGTTGTTAGGGAGTACTTGACTAAGTGAAGGACAAGTATTTCTGTGAAGTTCAGTCAGTCAGTCAGGCAATTCAGTCGCTCAGTCGTGTCTGACTCTGTGCGATCCCATAGACGGCAGCCCACCAGGCTCCCCTGTCCCTGGGATTCTCCAGGCACGAACGCTGGAGTGTGTTGCCATTTCCTTCTCTAATGCATGAAAGTGAAAAGTGAAAGTGAAGTCGCTCAGTCGTGTTCGACTTAGCGACCCCATGGACTGTAGCCTGCCAGGCTCCTCCGTCCATGGGATTTTCCAGGCAAGAGTACTGGAGTGGGGTGCCATTGCCTTCTCTATCTGTGAAGTTCAAGAGGAGGCAAAATGAATCTACAGTGAAAGAAATCAGAGCAGTAGTTCCCTATTCAGGCGGGGGCTGGGGGTGGAGGGGGTGGAGGGCGTGGTGCAGAGGGCGGGGAGAATGGATTTCCCAGAAAGGGATTTGAAGGAATTTTCTCAGATGATAAAAATGGTTCATATATTGATTGGAATGTTGGTTACAAGTGGGTATTTTTGTCAAAATTCATTGAATTCTACATTTAACGATCTGTGTATTTTACTCTATGTAAATTACCTGAATTGAAAGAGAAAAATGGAGAGAGAAAGGGAGAGTGAGACAGAGAAATATAAAAAGGTCCATTTTGAAACCACATTCAGTTATTCATTTGTGACAATTTACTTAAATCAGCATCTTTGTGTGGTGTCTTCATCCAGATGCTCAGAGTGATGGTACATGAGCTGTAGTCCAACCAGGTGTTAAAAGACCAAGAACTAGTCCCAGCCCTGCCATTTTCTTTCTGAAATAATTTTTTCCTTAAAGCCACAGCTTATGCAACAGCAACACACCACACTTGCCGGCCCTGTCTTGCCCACAGAGTTGAATCAAAGGGGTGGCAGAAAAGTCCTTGGAAGACTCGAAAGTGTTACCGAAATGCAGGCAACATTATGCATGTCAGCAGTAGGTCTTCACATCCCCCAGTTGGAAACAGCAGGGCCCTAGGGTTGGACTGCCCTCCATGCTGACATGGGGATTGGTGTGGGGCTAAACCTGCCTCTGTGTCTTCATGTCTCACAGCTGGAAAGGAACTCTTTGGCCTTGACACTCTTCAGAAAAGCTTGTGGATCCAGCTCCTGGAGGAGATGTTCCTGGGCATGCCTAGTGAGTTCCCCTGGGGAGATGAAATCATGCTTTTCCTCAACGTCTTTAATGGGGCTCTGATCCTGCACCCAGAAGACAGTGCCCTGCTCAGGCAGTACGCGGCCACCGTCATCAACAGTGCTGTGCACTTCAACCACCTCTTCTCCCTCAGTGGCTACCAGTGGATTCTGCCCACCATGCTGCAGGTACATGGGCCTCCTCCCCTGCCCATTCAGAAGGTCAACAAGGTCCATGCTGAGACTTTAGCTGATCGAATTATCTGTTTTCATGACCTGAGAAGGCACCAAATGAAACCCCCACAAAGATTTATCGAAGGTCACAGTATTCCATTCTATCCTGAGATTTCCCAGATCTGAGCCACAGTTCCCTGTTTCTTCTGGGCCCGTGGTTCTCAAAGTGAAATCTCTGGACCAGCGGCATCAGCATCACTTGGGAATTTGTTCCAAACGCACATTCTTGGGCCCCATCCTAGACCTACTTCATCAGAAACTCTGGAGTCACAGCCCAGGAATCTGTGTTTTTACAAAATCTCTGGGCGGTTCTGATGCCCTCAGAAGTTTGAGAACCATTATTCAAATGTGAGGCAAGTGTTCAATTGCTGTTTCTCCCAAGAGATTTTGCAACCTCTCTCTGAAAAGAGATTTTCAAAATTGCTGTTAAATTTGGTATAATGAGGTGGTTGGAGGAGATGAATGTAGCAGGAACAGTTTTCCCTTAATCATGTCTAACGTGTATGTGGCCCCATTGAGGGGTACTGAATAAAGTTCAGAAAGGGCCTGGGGGCTCATCCTAGTTCTCTGTTTTTATGGAAATTTTAGTAAATCATGGAAGAAGTAATACATGCTTATGTAAAGTGGAGTTTGCTCAACCTACAGAGGCAAGAAATTGACTTTTAATATCATCAGGGCTCTCTGTCCTCTTTTTAAATAGTTGGAATTTTATCTATTTTCCATTATTATAGCTTCTTAAATAATTATCAAAAACAATAAATGTTCATTATAAAATTCAAAAGAAGAAAGTTTAGATAAGAAAATAAAGATCATCTATAATCCTCCTTCCTAGATAATCATTGTTTGCACATCTTGAAAATTCTGGTGCTCTCTCTCCTACTTTTTTTAAAACAGAAGTTGGAGCATACCATATGTTCAAGTTTTTGCCTACCTTTTTTTTAATGTGACACTAAGAATGTTGTGGGCATTTTCCCTGTAGCTACATTTAGCACTATATAGCATCTTTTAAAAAATAGTTGCATAGTACTCAGTTGTATGCATATAAATAATTCACTTAATCCCAATTTATGAATAATTTAGGTTTCAAATTTTCTACTATTTTAATGCCTTAATGCCTTGCAGCAGGCATTCCTGTATATACATCTTTGTATATTTGTTTAATTGTTTTCTTATGACAAATCACTAGTCATAAACTTCCTGGGGAAATAGTATATTTTATTTTTTGCATTTTTATGTATATTTCTAGATTTCTTTCAAAAAGGTATATACCACTTTATCCTCCCCGCTATCAGTTTATGAAATTAGTCATTTCCCTCCATGCTTCCCATGGCTATGAGCTTGTAAAGCAAACACAACTCTAGTAAGCTGTTAAGGCCTTTTCTGAATATGTGCTGTTTTCGCACAGGTGTACTCTGACTATGAAAGCAATCCTCAGTTGCGTCAAGCCATTGAATTTGCCTGCCACCAGTTCTACATTCTACACCGCAAGCCCTTCGTGCTCCAGCTGTTTGCGAGTGTGGCCCCTCTCCTGGAGTTTCCTGTGAGTAAACTCTGTGGAAGTAAATAAAGGACCAACCCAATGAGAAAAACCAAGTTTGTTTATTCAGAACTCACTATAGCAGTGGATTCCTGGGCTGGTTATTACAGGTTGTGGATCAGAATTCTGTTTTTATGTATGGCCATTGTCCATTTCTGTTCTGTCCATTTATGGATTTCTGCCACACCCCACAGTAGAATTTGAGCTCCATTAAAGTGAGATCTTGATCTGATTTTTGTTTGCCTTTGCTTGATTTTAGTTGTTGTTTTGTTTGGTCATTGTCCATTTCTCTTATCAGGCTCTCAGCTCTATTCTTCAACCTATGGAATGCAAATACCCTAAATCATTTCTCTTTCAATAAGAAATTTGTCTGTCTTCAGCATTTCTCTTCAAGCCTCATTTCAGCCCCTAGGATGTAAATAGACCAATTCTCTAGTTTTTTTTTAATTAATAAAAGAATGGAAAATAGAAAATGATAAAAGGAAAAGATTCTCGAACTTATGGTTTCCTGGGGGGAAGGGACAGTTATGGAGTTTAGGATGGATGTGTACACATTGCTACATTAAAAATGGATAACCAACAAGGTCCTACTGTACAGCAAAAGGAACTCTGCTCAGTGTTATGTGGCAGCCTGGATGGGAGGGAAGCTTGGGAGGAGAATGGATACGTGAATATGTATGGCTGAGTCCCTTGTGCTATCCACCTAAAACTATCACAGCATTGCTAATCAGCTATACTCCAATAAAAAAGTTTAAAAAAAAAAAGGAAGAGTTCCTGATTCTCATTTCTATCACTGTTCAGCACTTACCCTGTTTCATTTTTATTTTTATGCAGAGTATTTATACTGTATCACGTATAATACCTGTATTTATTTCACTAATATGTATCTCCGCTACACCCCACAGTAGAATTTGAGCCCCAATAAAGTGAGATCTTAATCTGATTTTTGTTTGCCTTTGCTTGATTTTAGTTGTTGTTTTGTTTGTATGGTTTTTGCTTTTGTTTCTGTTTTGCTATAACCTCAGTGCACAGAATGATGCCTGACACACAGTAGGAATTTAATGAGGATCTGTTGTTTTTAATGAATGAATCAAAGCCATTTTACAGAGACAGCAAGTATCTCTTCTGGAGATATTTCAATAGATTATCAAATAGGAACCACAAAATTCCCAGGGTTTTCAAAATAAGCTTCTGTTTCTCAAACATATTTGATTTCATTATGGAAATTTGGGGGGGAATGCTGAGTCCAACTATCAAAGACCAGAGGAAACACTGGCATAAACTATTCTGGCAGTTCACATTTCTGTATTTTCAAGAGTTTCCATAAAGATCTCTTTTGTACCGGATTAGCTTTTCCTTTTGATGCTTTTGAACTGTGGTGTTGGAGAAGACTCTTGAGACTTCCTTGGATTGCAAGGAGATCCAACCAGTCCTTACTAAAGGAAATCAACCCTGAATATTCATTGGAAGAACTGATGCTGAAGCTGAAAATCCAATACTTTGGCCACCTGAATCAAAGAATTGACTCATTTGAAAAGACTCTGATGCTGGGAAAGATTGAAGGCAGGAGGAGAAGGGGATGACAGAGAATGAGATAGTTGGATGGCATCACCAACTCAATGGACATGAATTTGAGTAAACTCCAGGAGTTGGTGAAGGACAGGGAGGCCTGGCATGCTGCAGTCTATGGGATCACAAAGAGTCAGACATGACTGAGTGACTGAGCAACAAGCATTTAATAGATTCTTTAAAATTAGGCATTCCATTCCAAAATCATACAGTAGCACGATTGGATGCAGAATTACGTAAACTGAATACCACCTAGATAATTGTTATCAGTGGCAGTGTTTTGAAACTTGAATTCCTGATCAAACCATATTAATACTGAGGTAGGAATTAATAAACTAAAATAGCTCTTCTTTAAATTGAAGTATAGCTGATTTACATGTTGTGTTAATTTCTGTTGTATAGCAGAGTGATTCAGTTTTACATAAATATGCATTCTTTTTATATTCTTTTCCATTATGGTTTATCATAGGATATTGCTTACTGGTGGACACTTAAGGTGTTTCCTTGTTTTGGCTACTGTGAATAGTGATGCTATGAACATATGGGTGCATGCGTCTTTTTGAATTAGAATTTTCTCTGGATATATGCCCAGGACTTGGTTTGCTGGGTCATATAATAGTCCTATTTTTAGTTTTCTAATGGTATGGACCTAACAGAAGCAGAAGATATTAAGAAGAGGTGGCAAGAATACACAGAAGAACTGTACAAAAAATATCTTCATGACCCTGATAATCACAATGGTGTGATCACTGACCTAGAGCCAGACATCCTGGAATGTGAAGTCAAGTGGGCCTTAGGAAGCATCACTACGAACAAAGCTAGTGGAGGTGATGGAATTCCAGTTGAGCTATCTCAAATTCTGAAAGATGATGCTGTGAAAGTGCTGCACTCAATATGCCAGCAAATTTGGAAAACTCACAGTGGCCACAGGACTGGAAAAGGTCAGTTTTCATTCCAATCCCAAAGAAAGGCAATGCCAAAGACTGCTCAAACTACCGCACAACTGTACTCATCTCACACACTAGTAAAGAAATGCTCAAAATTCTCCAAGCCAAGCTTCAGCAATATGTGAACCGTGAACTTCCAGATGTTCAAGCTGGTTTTAGAAAAGGCAGAGGAACCAGAGATCAAATTGCCAACATCTGCTGGATCATTGAAAAAGCAAGAGAGTTCCAGAAAAACATCTATTTCTGCTTTATTGACTATGCCAAAGCCTTTGACTGTGTGGATCACAATAAACTGTGGAAAATTCTTTAAGACATGGGAATACCAGACCACCTAACCTGCCTCTTGAGAAACCTGTATTCAGGTCAGGAAGCAACAGTTAGAACTGGACATGGAACAACAGACTGGTTCCAAATAGGAAAAGGAGTACGTCAAGGCTGCATATTGTCACCCTGCTTATTTAACTTCTATGCAGAGTACATCATGAGAAACTCTGGGCTGGAAGAAGCACAGGCTGGAATCAAGATTGCCAGGAGAAATATCAATAACCTCAGATATGCAGATGACACCACCCTTATGGCAGAAAGTGAAGAGGAACTAAAAAGCCTCTTGATGAAAGTGAAAGAGGAGAGTGACAAAGTTGGCTTAAAGCTCAACATTCAGAAAACGAAGATCATGGCATCTGGTCCCATCACTTCATGGAAAATAGATGGGGAAACAGTGTCAGACTGTATTTTTTTGGGCTCCAAAATCATTGCAGATGGTGATTGCAGCCATGAAATTAAAAGACACTTACTCCTTTGAAGGAAAGTTATGACCAACCTAGATAGCATATTGAAAAGCAGAGACATTACTTTGCCAACAAAGGTCCATCTAGTCAACGCTATGGTTTTTCCAGTGGTCATGTATGGATTTGAGTGTTGGACTGTGAAGAAGGCTGAGCGCCGAAGAATTGATGCTTTTGAACTGTGGTGTTGGAGAAGACTCTTGAGAGTCCCTTGAACTGCAAGGAGATCCAACCAGTCCATTCTGAAAGAGATCAGCCCTGGGATTTCTTTGGAAGGAATGATGCTAAAGCTGAAACTCCAGTACTTTGGCCACCTCATGCGAAGAGTTGACTCATTGGAAAAGACTCTGATGCTGGGAGGAATTGGGGGCAGGAGGAAAGGGGGCAACAGAGGATGAGATGGCTGGATGGCATCACTGACTCAATGGACATGAGTTTGAGTGAACTCCGGGAGTTGGTGATGGACAGGGAGGCCTGGCGTGCTTCGATTCATGGGGTCGCAAAGAGTTGGACACGACTGAGTGACTGAACTGAACTGAACTGAACTGAACTGAAGGAACTTCCATACTCTCTTCCCTAGTGGCTGCACCAACTTACATTCCCACTGGTAATGTGTAAGGGTTCCCTTTTCTCCACACCCTCTCCAGCATTTGTTATTTGTAGACTTTTCAGTGATGGCCCATGACTTTTCTTTACACAGGATGCTGCCAATACTGGATCCAGCAAAGGTGTGTCAGCTCAGTGCCTGTTTGACTTGCTGCAGTCCCTGGAGGGAGAGACCACTGACATCCTGGACATCTTAGAGCTGGTCAAAGCTGAGAAGCCTCTTAAATCATTGGGTAAAAGGAAAATTTGCCTTGACATTCTTTTTCTCCTTGTAATATTTTTAGTGACTTTATACTGAATATTTTGAACTAAATGAAAACAGCAACATAAGTGGGGCTTAGTATCAGTTAAATGAATACATTTTCCTATGCCCTGTTTCTTAAATTTCTTATAATTCTTAAAGTGTTAAGGATTCTCTACCATGAAAACTGGGAGAAATACCAACAACCTCAGATATACAGATAACATATGGCAGAAAGTTAAGAACTAAAGAGCCTGTTGATGAAGGTGAAAGAGGATAGTGCAAAAGCTGGCTTGAAACTCAACATTAAAAAAACCTAAGAACATGGCATCCAGTCCCATCACTTCATGGCAAATAGAAGGGTAAAAAGTGAAAACAGTGATAGATTTTGTCTTCTTGGGCTCCAGAATCATTGCAGATGGTGATTGCAGCCATGAAATTAAAAGACACATGCTCCTTGGAAGGAAAACTATGACAAACCTAGACAGTGTATTAAAAAGCACAGACATTACTTTGCCAACAAAGGTCCATATAGTCAAAGCTATGATTTTTCCAGTAGTCATGTATGAATGTGAGAGTTGGACCATAAAGAAGGCTGAACACCAAAGAATTGATGCTTTTGGACTGTGGTGTTGGAGAAGAGTCTTGAGAGTCCCTTGGACTGCAAGGAGATCCAACCAGTCCATTCTAAAGGAAATCAGTCTTGAATATTCATTGGAAGGACTGATGCTGAAGCTGAAACTCCAATATTTTGGCCACCTGATGTGAAGAACTGACTGATTTGAAAAGACTCTGATGCTGGGAAAGATTGAGGGCAGGAAAAGAAGGGGGACGACAGCGGATGAAATGGTTGAATGGCATCACCAACTCAATGGACATGAGTTTGAGCAAACTCCCGGAGCTGGTGATGGACAGGGAAGCCTGCTGTTCTATTAGATGAGAGTTTTTTAATTACCAAAAAAACACTTTTATTTGTCATATGATTATTAAAAAACAGAATAAAATTTTTAGTCCCTTAAGATGAGGAAATTGAGTGTTCACAGTTTAGGAATAAAGTCTATTAAAAAAAAATACCTACAAAATATCACTAGAAAGAAAATGTTAGGAGTGATAAGCTCCTCTTTATCCCTGGCAGAATCCACTCTGATTGTGTGCCTTGACCTCTGTCCCTTTAGATTTCTGCTATGGAAACGAAGACCTGACTTTCTCTATAAGTGAAGCCATTAAGCTGTGTGTTACAGTGGTGGCATATGCTCCTGAGTCATTCAGAAGGTAACTGCACGCTTTAATCTGTGCCTTGTAATAAGTAAATATGGCAAGGGAAATAAAGCTGAGTGAATACAAAGGTTATGTTTGTTAATATTAGCATGTAACATTCTGGCAAGTCCATTTGCAAAACTAAATGTAGGAAACTTGTTATAGCAGAGGTTATGAAAAATACAGTAAATTTTCATCAATTTGAAATCCTCTAATTTAGAATTTATGCATCAGCTAAGATGTTTAGGAAATATTATCTTCACGTGTAATTGAAATTTGATTTGCTATTAATTTCTCAATAGACATTTAATCTATTTAAGAAAACTCCTTTTAGGGAAAAATAAGGACTCTGTCACACAAAGAGCAGGAAGATAAATCATGCCTATCATTTTCCAAGAGCAGGGAGCCCAGAGGCCTCACATGGAGAGTGTTATTCCGATTCTAGGATGTTGCCTCTGATATATACATATACATATATATATATATATGTTTGTGTGTATAAATGATATGTGAAGTGAAAGTCAGTCTCATCTCTCTATTAAAATAGGTCTTCTAAAGGCAGAGATAATAATTCAAATGAATTGTGGATAGTTCCCTTTTAATATACATGCTTAAAAATAATTAAGTTGCATTTTTTCAAAATGTTCCATTATTCTGACTTAACCAACTCTTTGGCCTTTCCTCCTCCTCCTCCTCAATTATGTAACATTAGGAAACCTCTTCTTTTTAATTTCTCAATGAGGTAGTCAATAATTTTTATTTGATATGTAGACTTTTCCCGAGCTTGTGTGGAGTGGTGTACTGGTGAACATTTCACGACTAGATCTCTGTAGCTTTGCCAGTTTACCAATGTGTAGTAATTGCTAAATACAAAGTACCAGAATGGTATCACTGAACATGGTATTGGAAAGAAAGGCATACGGTAGGCTTTCCTTTCTTTTTTTTTTGGCGGGGGGCGGGCCCTGCCCTGTGGTATGTGGGATCTTAGTTCCCTGACCAGGGATCAAACCCTTGCCCTCTGGCAGTGCTGGGCTGCCAGGGAAGTCCCAGTAGGCTTTCTTGACTGGTTATTTAGCCTTTCCAACACGTGACTGGCTACCTGTATTTCAAATGATATCTTTTACTCTGTGACTTATAATTTGACTTCCCTAAGTTTGTCTTTTGATTAACAGCACTCTTCATTTTAATATAGTCCAATGTGCCGGGAGCCGGCGAGAGACATTCCGCTTGTGACAAAGGTCATGAGGAAGGAGGCTCGGCATACGCAAAGGTGGGATCGAGCCTCGGGAGTCTCCCCGGATATTCTTGAGTATCTTCCCCCAAAAAACCAGAGTCTGCCTACTTTATTGCTTTGTGCTCTCACCTCTGACTCTACTGGGGGCTGTCCCCTACCACCATCTCGCTCTCTCTGTCAAAGAGTTAACTTACAGCTCCAATTAATAAAGTTCCTGGGCAATTAGGAGTGTTCAAATCCAAACCCCTCAGATGGCTCTCTAACTCGCCTGACAAGTTTACCCGGACTCCTGCAGCTATGCATACGATTGTTTACAGTCTCCCAGCCTCCAGAGGCACGGGAAGCTTAAGATAGTCAAATAGCTTAGAGCCTCTCAGAGAGTTAGAAACTGTCAGAATAAGACTAGTAAAGGATTTCATTGATGAGTCAATGCTTGTTGCCAAGTTTTCACATCCCCTGAATTGTATCCTTGAATATGTATTAATTAATAGTTGGTATATAGAAAAAATAAGTAGTGGCCTTGGTGTTAGTAACTTTAGACCCTTAAGGTAATAAATTCTTTCCTTTGTTGTAAACCCATTACACATCCACCCTATAGGAATGCAATTTTATCTTCGGAAGATGGTGCCAAACCTTAAAATAATTACTCTTAGAGAAAATAAGTCTTTGTTGATAAGTCCTTGTCAAGAGTCATAAAATGTTAATAGGCCTTCTGGCCAGAAGATGATGTAAATCACCTAAACCATTTGTATACGATAAATCTGCAGGAAAGAAACCCTGGTTTTTGATAAGAATCAAAGACTGCTGACTTTGCATCCCCTATTATCCTCTATGTGTAACTTAGGGTATATAAGCCCCTGTTGAAAATAAAGCTACGGGCCTTGCTCACCAACGCTTGGTCTCCCCATGTCATTCTTCCCTTTAACTTCCAGCTGAGTCTCCATCTGGAGCGCGGAACCCACCACGCTTACTAATTATGCCTGGGCTTCTAAGACCCACTCGAGAAGGTGTCTAGGGTGAGGCACCTTCCGCTATTCGAGAGGGCGCCTGCGGCCTACCTAAGTGGTGCAAACTTCTTGTCTTGAAGTTTTATTGGTCTCCCGCGTAAACCAAGCTACTCAGCCTCTTTTCTCCACTGAATTTTCCTACTGAGCTATCCTCATTCTATTATTCTTTATATCTCTAATTAGCATATACATAGTCGCCTAGGCCGTCTCTCCTTCGAATACCCTGGATCAGCTGGGGCTGGTCCCCGGCACCAATGTATCACCTTTTTCCTATGTTTTAGTTCTGTGTCCTCTTATGAAATCTTGGCTAACCCAAGGTTACAAATGTGTCCTCTTACAGGCCAGGTGCTTTATTGCCTTTACATTTACATTTAGGTTAACAAGTCACCTGGAATTAATTTTGGTACGGTGTAAAGTAAGGGTCAAAGTTTATTTTTTCTGTAGAGATATCTAATAGGCAACAGACCCAGCACCATTTATAGAAAAGACTGGACTTTTCCCATCATATTGCAGTGCCATTTTTGTTAAATATCAAATATCTACAGATTTGTTTTGTATTCCTTATTCTATTTCATGTATCTATTTGTCTATCCTTGAACCAATATTATACTGATCTTACTTACGATAAGCTTAATCATAAGCCTGACATCTGGTAATATGTCTTTTTATAGCTGTGAAATTTTCATCTTTAACTATAGGAATGCTATTTGCCTTGAAGTCTGTTTTGTCTAACATTATAGTTATATCAGCATTCTTTTGGTGTTTGCTCTTATTGTCATCTTCAACATTTCTGTATACTTATATTTAACATGTCTCTTAATAGAAATACAGCTGAACTTTTTAATGATTCATTCTAGTAAGCAGGCATTTTTCAGACCTGCATCACAATTACTATTTCAGACATGATTCTTGCTGTAAAAATGCTTAAGCTTTAGGAAGCCAGCCTCCTAAAGAAGAGTTTAATCTTGTCTCAAATTTGTTCCAGCTAGAAAATCACTCTTGGCAAATTACTGAATAAAAGCTTTGTTGATGATTTTGTGAGGTTCATTTCTCTACATCGACTGAATAACTCCACCTATTACCATTCTATCAGGTCGGCCAAAAAGGAAGAGTTTACAGACAAGCCCAAACGAACTTTTTGACCAACTCACTATTATGCTGTCAACCAATTGTATATACGTTAACTCTTATATCCCTTGGAGTGTAGCTCACCAGGCTCCTCTGTCCATGGAATTGTCTAGGCAAAATACTGGAGTGGGTTGCCATTTCCTACTCCAGGGGATCTTCCCAACCCAGGGATTGAACCTATGTCTCTTATGTCTTCTGCATTGGCAGGTGGATTCTTTACCACTAGTGCCACCTGGGAAACCCATTGGGTGCTTAATTATTTCATTAATTGGTGTTAATCAATATTTCCAATAGCTTTAATTACTCTTGACATGGGTGGAGTGGGAAGGGGACTCAGATTTTTTCATCTCTCTAGAGGCTTCTCTGGAGAAGGCAATGGCACCCCACTCCAGTACCCTTGCCTGGAGAATCCCATGGGTGGAGGAGCCTGGTAGGCTGCAGTCCATGGGGTCGCTAAGAGTCGGACACGACCAAGCAACTTCACTTTCACTTTTCACTTTCATGCATTGGAGAAGGAAATGGCAACCCACTCCAGTGTCTTGCCTGGAAAATCCCAGGGACGGGGGAGCCTGGTGGGCTGCAGTCTATGGGGTCGCACAGAGTCGGACATGACTGAAGTGACTTAGCAGCAGCAGCAGCAGCAGCAGCAGCAGCAGAGGCTTCTCATTTCTCTATGCTCCAAAATATTAAATAGGATGTAAAACGTGATTTGGTTTTCTTTCTGTTGATTGAAGTCTTCAGATGCTGATGGTCTTGGAAGCTTTAGTGCCATGTTACCTACAAAAGCTGAAGAGGCAGACATCACAGGTGGAGACGGTACCTGCTGCCCGAGAGGAGATTGCCGCCATGGCTGCTCTTGCAACCTCCCTGCAGGCCCTTTTGTACAGTGTGGAGGTCCTTACCAGGTAATCCCATTGGCAGAAATGTCCACAGCCATAAACAACATGTATCCACCACAAAGAGGAAGAAAAAAAAAGTGATGGCTAAAATCTCTAAATCCCAGTTTTTACTCAAACTTGGGAGTTTCCCAGGTGGCTCAATGGTAAAGAATCTGCCTGACAAACAGGAGACTTGGGTTCGATCCCTGGGTTGGGAGGATCCCCTGGAGGAGGAAATGGCAACCCACTCCAGTATTCTTGCCTGGGAAATTCCTTGGAAAGAGGAGCCTGGTGGGCTACAGTCCACAGGGTCGCAAAGAGTCAGACACAACTTAGCGACTGAGCATGTACCCAAACTCAGCCCTTTATGGCTAAAACTGCAAACGTTCCCTGAGTTGTTTGGATAAATAGTGCTAAGTACTCTGAATAATAACAATAATGATAATAATAATTAGTAGTAGTATTGTTATTGCTAAACACACATTTGCACATAGCTTGCTGAGCTTCTCTGGCAGTTTTAACCCAGTAGTAAACAAATCTTTCATAAAAGGGCTAATTTAGTGAATGTGAAAATGTGATCCACATTTTTATTAGCTCTTATTTTATGCAACATGAAATGTCACCAATTTCAACTAAGTGTTTATATTATTTTCCTATTTGTAAAGAGTTGGGGTTTTCTTCCTATAATGTCAGAAGCTACATAACAGACATAAACTACAAAATTTTATTCTAATGCTTCAGTTGGTAGATTCTCCATTGGACAAGACTCATTAGTGCTGAGAGAGGGGACTGAGGGATTTGGGAATGGAAAGGTCAGTTGACACCAGGGTTCACCCTAAGCAGAGTTCCAAGAATTTAGTCCTGTCAAAAGATTCTTGGGTGCAGAAACAGAAGAACTGGGTGACCTGGGGCCCAGGGAAGGGCTGGGCTGATGAGGCCTGGGTGGAGTTTGGGGTAGTAGGGGAGGAGGGATGTCTGTGTACAAAAGATAAGGTGAGTCGGAATGGTAGATGCAGAAAACTACACAGTGACTGGCTTTCCTTTTCCATTTTCATCTACAATTAGCTGGAAGGAGGTGTTCCTCCCCAGGGGTGGAGATGGGGAAGCCTTCTTTCTGCATTGGTGTCTTTGTTCCTCCATCCCATTTAACCATATCATTAGCCTAAAATTCTGTGGTTTACTCTCATCAAAGGTACCAACTTCTTCAGCCCCATCTCACTCAGTCAGTGGGAGGACTCGCTGAAATCTCTCAGTCACTTCCAACAGCAAGTGAGAGGGGGCGTGAGGTTGTCATTCATTAAGTTCAATCCATATTTAGTTCCCAATCTTGCACTACATTGCCAGCCTAGAGAAGAACATAGCCCAAAGTTTTGGGTAGACTATCTGTTGAAATGCCCACATGTATCTAAACTGAGGAAATGGGAAGCTATGAAACAGGGACCTCATTGCCTCATTGCGTGACAAATTGCCTCATCCCATGAGAAACGGTCCCCAGTGCTTTGATGATGGTTTTTTGAAAGTCCAAGGAGAAAGAACATCCCAAGGAAAAATACATGACTTACACTCTTCCTTCTGCACCTACCTGGGTATGTCATGAGCACCTTCCTGAGACTAGAGGAAAGAGCAGTCAATTTCCCCAAGTGCCACTTGATTCTTGCTCTTCATAATACCCAATGATGTTTTCTATTCCTTTTTATAAGGATAAGTCGATTAACTTATCCAAAATTGACTTAACCAAAATTCCACAAAGAATTATGGATGGAGGTCTGATATTTAAAATTCCATGGTCTTAAATATTCCAGTGTACTTAATATTCTTTTGATGGAGTGGACGACTAGCCTCACTGGTTGGTTATAATTATTCACAACTAAACTGGCCTCATTGTTTTTACAGAAAGCAAATATTTAATAAGAAGGATACCATTTCACTTTCACAGTCTTAATTTATATAGCTCATGAAAAAAACAGCAGTTCTATAGATAGTAACACATAAACAAGTGTATTACAAGTGTATCAGTGTTAGTTTTCCATTGTTGCAAAACATGTTACCACGAACTCAGAGGCTTAAGACAGATAATATCACATGGCATGGTTCTCTAGGTCAGAAACCTGGGGCAAGCTCAACTGATTATTCTGCTTAGGGTCTCCCAAGGCCAAAATCAAGATGTCAGTTAGTCTGACCTCTTATTGGAAGGTTCTGGGGGAAGATCCATTTCTAAGCTCATTAAGGTTTTTGGCAGAATCCAGCACCAGGCAGCTTTGGGTTGGAGGTCCGTTTTCCTTTCTGACTTCAGCCAGGGGCCACTCTCTGCTTAGAAGACACTGATTTCCCTTCTCACCTAGAACCTCCAATCCTCCAGCTGACAATGATGCCCTTGAGTCCTTCTTAGGCTTCAAATATCTCTGCCCCTAGCAAGAGAAAAATTTCTGCCTTTTAAGTACTGGCATGTGACTCAGTGTAACAAATCTGCCTGCCATGCTGGAGACACAGGAAACACAGGTTCAGTTCCTGAGTTAGGAAGATCCCTTGGAGGAGAACATGGCAACCCACACTAGTATTTTTGCCTGGAGGATCCCATGGACAGAGGAGCTTGGCGGGCTATAATCCATGGGGTTGTAAAGAGTTGGACACAACTAAGCACGCACAGTAAGATTAGGTCTACACAGATCATCCCCCTCTTGCCATATGATAACCATGAGAGTAACACCAGGGCAGGACGAAAGTCTTGGGGCCAGCTTTAAATTCTGCCCACTATAGCAAAGGCACAGAAAGAGACAGTCTGGTGTTATCATTAAAGGTTCAGTCGCCAACCACAACCAGGATATAGAAATTGAGCATAATAAAAGCAAACCTTAAATAGTTCATATAAGCAATTGCTTTAAAAAGCCTTATCTTCCCTTCCATGTCACAAATGACACAAAGGCAGTTAACGTAATACTCAGAGAAGATGTAAAATGAGATGATTCTTATCTATTTCTTAGCATCAAAATTACTGACTTAAATAGATATTCATTTACTCATGTCCCTGGGTAGTCTTAGGTGTAATTTTCACTAGAAAGGTTCTTTCCTTCTCTGATAGTTTTGCAGAAAAATCAAGTGGTTGATTATGGAGTAGGTAGCCTAAATGATACGTGCATCCTTTTTTTTTTTTTCCTTACTGTCTAGAATGGCTAACTTCCTGGTACCTGTAGATTTGAAAAGTGAATTCTTAACTTTCACTTTATCAAAACAGACTTAGAAGTCTGATTTCATAAATGTCTGGCTTGGAGTCCTAGTTCATTACTCAGGACCAAGAAACAAAAGACCTTAAATCTCACTGATAGACCTTTGGGAATCGGTATTCCCATTTAAGTGCCTCCCAGAACAAAGACAGTACCCGAGTGTGACAGAAAAGCCCAAAGTCTTTCTAAGACTCTAACACTGACTTAAAACTTGTATGAGCTGCAATAACCTGAGGATTTCATAAGTGTCTCCACTTGTGTTGTTTGTTACTGTCATTGTTGCAGGCCCATGACGGCCCCCCAGATGAGCAGGTGTGACCAAGGTCATAAAGGGGCCACCACAGCCAACCACACCATGTCCTCTGGGGTGAATACCAGGTAATTCCCTGGCCCTATGCTTCTGTGGTCTCAGTTTCATACAACCTGAATCTCAGCCACTGGGAATGAAAAGAATCCTGAAACTAGTCAATACTGAGGGAGACATTCTCCAAAGAAAAGAAGGTGAGAGTTTAGAGTTCCGTGAAAATACTGAGGCCATTTTTAAAAAGTGTCACCTTCATAAATGAAGAGAAATAAGACATCTTTAAAAAATGGCGTTCCTTTGTTTGTGTGAACATGCAAGATGTTCTCTGCCTCCTGGGTGGTCTTTGAAGGATTCCACTGCTGTTTCATTTGCCTTTTTGTTGGACACAGATGAAACAATAATAACCAAGAGGTGGTTGCTCATTCCAGGGCAGTTGTGCAGAGTCAACTTTCTTTCATGTGGACAGATTTTCAGCAGACCTTTCATCCAAACTTTGACTTAGGTCCCTACATGATGCTTTCATGGTTGTTGACTTAATCATCTTCCTTGTTTTAGTGTAACTCAAGATACTGGCTGGACTAGTTAATACTTTACCTGCTTCATTCTGCATAGGTTAACCTCTAAATACCCTGAGACAGAAAGAAATGTTCAATTAGCTTCTTCCTTCAAGGAAGAATTTAAGACAGGGCAAATCTAAAATCAGCTTGAGAGAAAGTTCTCTTTTCCCAGTGTGGAATAGTTAGCACAATAATCATAAGGAAAAATGAAATAATTTTCTAGTCTCTCTGAAGCACATTTTAAAGTGTGGATCATTATTTATGTAAATTCCCTGCTCATCATATATTTAGGCTAAAAATGAAATAGATTTCAAACTAGTGTTGAATTGGGTCTCAGTGTCTCACATTAACTAAAAATGATTCTTTGGGTTTCGAGTAATGAGTTTTACTCATTACTCCAGTATCGACCCACTCCAGTATCCTTGCCTGGAGAATCCCCATGGACAGAGGAGCCTGGCAGGCTACAGTCTATGGGGTTGCAAAGAGTCAGACACGACTGAGCGACTAAGCACAGGGATTTCTCTAAGCATACTGAGCTATGTTCAACTAGGTTAGATGCAAGGTACACAGAGAAAGAGGGCTTCTAAAGTCCTATTGCCAATCACTCATAAAAGGAGAAGTCTCTAGAACCGAAAAGAAGTCAGCCATAATTTTCCCTCTAGTCCCCTAAGATATAGCACATGATGTTAAAATTGTAAATAGATTCACCTTACCTTTAAAGTTCAAAAATTTCCCTCATGAGACCGCATTCTGTGAGTTTGGGTGTGTTTTTACAATATTTGTCTTTCTACAAATTATCTGGCAATGGAACAGCTTTCCTGGCAGCTATTATTGCAGTATCTGTGATAGCTGAATGACAGATCAAGATTTTATACTTTAGAATTAGTACATGTGTCGTGGTGAGCTTACCAAAACGTGTAGCTTCAAAGGCTTCTCATGAGGAAAAGTCTTTAAGAGGACCCACCACAGGGCCCCTGTTCTTGCTCCGATAGTGACTCAGACTGTTTTTCTGACTCTCAGGTACCAGGAACAAGGCACCAAACTGCACTTCATCAGGTACAGAAAGACAACCTAACTTTTAAAAAAAAAAGATAAACACCTTTAATATTTTGGAAAGCATCTACCAATTGTTTATTTTTACACAAACATACATAATCACATAATTATATGTGAATAGATTGTCTTCTACTGTACTCTTTTTGAAACCTGCCTTGTTTTATTCAACACTATGTCACACCCATCTTTCAAGCCAGTAAATGTAGAGCCTTACCTTCATGTGTAATGGTTGGATATGTCTGATTATAAATATACACTCTAATTTGTTAGTCAAGCCTCTACTTGTGGGCTATTTAAGCTGTTTCCAATAGTTTGCAATTATAAGCAACCATGTAATGGCTAGATCCCACTGGGCAATTACTTATTATTTGACTGTCTTCTCCAAATGGCCTCTGGCTTCTCCAGGGCATGGCCTTTGTTCACACTTCTTTCTTTTGAGAGGGAAGTTCTTTCTCATTTGCTTAATAGTTATTATGTCTTTTTAAAATCTTTTCCTACATGATAAAAGTAAAATTCACAACCCATTAAAGCATATCTTTCATCCTAGATTGCCCAATTAAATCAAGAAAAGCCTCACAACACTTCAGGGTAGTGAGTTTTAAACTTTTTTAACCATGAGCCACATTAAGTAATACACTTTTTAAAATCATGAATTAAAACATACTTTGGGGGGTAGAATTGCCTATATATTTTTCCTTTCTAAATTTAATTTATTTTTTATTTCATTTTTACTCTTTTTAAAATTTATTTTAATTGGAGAATATTAATTATTGTGTTGGTTTCTGCCATACTTCAACATGAATCAGCCATAGGTGTACGTATGTCCCCTCCCTCTTGAGCCTACCTCCCACCTCTCACTCCATCCCAGCCCTCTAGGAAGATAACTCTAATTTTGTGCTATTTAATAATTCTATCATCTTGTGATGATTTGCCTTGTAAGCTGGGTTATGGTTCCATCAGGTTTCATTTCATTCACGCTTGGCATCCTAATTCTGCATAAATCCTCAGGAAGTGACTAATGTAAAGTCACTACAGTTTGGGGTGATAGTCTCTTCTAGAATGATGGACTTTCTTTATTTTTCCAATGCGTTTCTCCTTGGCCCTGCCCTGCTGCTTCATTAACTTGGGTATAATATAAGGCAAGGGTCCCCAACTCTGGGATCTAATGCCTGATGATCTGAGGTGAAGCTGATGTAATAATAATAGAAATAAAGTGCAGAATAAATGCAGTGTGCCTGAATCATACCCAAACCATTCCCTTCCCACCCTGTCTGTGGAAAAATTGCCTTCCATGAAACCGGATCCTGGTGCCAAAAAGTTTGGGGACCACATCATGTTTTTCTTCAACATGATACCCTTCTTTCACAGCTGCCCACTACACACGCCTTTCCAGACCCCCAGTTAATAATTTGTATTGCCATACTTTTTAATAATAATTTTATAATTTCCCCAGAGAAAACCTGCACTTACTGGAGGAAGGGCAGGGCCTTCCCAGGGAGGAGCTGGATGAGCGGATCGCTCGGGAGGAGTTCAGGCGGCCTCGGGAGTCTCTGCTGAACATCTGCACAGAGTTCTACAAGCACTGCGGGCCCAGGCTGAAGATCTTGCAAAACCTGGCCGGCGAGCCACGAGTCACTGCCTTGGAGCTGCTGGATGTGAAGTCTCACATGAGGTACCATCCTCCTTTTCTCTCCACAGCATGTGCACACAGCCAGGGCAGTGAGGGGTGGGGGCGGTGTGCAGGGTGGTTGAGATGGGGCAGGGTCAAAACTTGTAACTGGTTGAAATTGATTGGTCTCCTGTGGTTTGGATCCATGACAGATGAGCCCTCTGGGAAAATGGATGTCAAATCCATGGTAAAGGATCTTGGCATGGACAGGGGGAGATATTCTTAAAGTCAGAAAAGCTCAGTCAATATTTGCTCCTCAATAAGAGAATGAAAGGAACTTGTGTCACCTGAGTTCTTATGGAAGTAACATTCCTCCAAGTACTCTTTACTGCCCCAATTCTAATTTTTCATAAGAATCCAGTGTCTCCTGCCTCTTATATTGCATGAAAAGTGCACAGCTGCTTTCTGCTCCAGGACTTGCTCTGCTCCAAAAATATCTGAGGACTCAGTGATGCGCCTACAGGGAAGGGGCAGTTTTAATTTAGAAGCACACTTTGGTTTAGTCTGAGATTCCTTTTATACACATTGTGCATGATAGCTTTCCAGTATTTCAAAAATGTCCTGGTAAAAATTCTGCACTAGCTGAGGCCAGTCATCATATAAAAATTTGTACTCCTGGAGTATCAGAGAGAGACCCCAGAATTACATCTCTGTGCACTCATATTTCCTTCTTCCTGCTGCTGCTAAGTCACTTCAGTCGTGTCCAACTCTGTGCGACCCCATAGACGGCAGCCCACCAAGCTCCCCCGTCCCTGGGATTCTCCAGGCAAGAACACTGGAGTGGGTTGCCATTTCCTTCTCCAATGCATGAAAGTGAAAAGTGAAAGTGAAGTCACTTAGTTGTGTCCAGCCCTCAGCGACCCCATGGACTGCAGCCTACCAGGCTCCTCCGTCCATGGGATTTTCCAGGCAGGAGTACTGGAGTGGGGTGCCATTGCCTTCTCCATCCTTTTTCCTAGGGAAATGTCATTTTACTTGTTACTCAGACTATAAAGCCTGTGTCTGTATTTTCAGGTTCTTCAAAGAAACATGATTCCAGGGGATCTTCTATTTTGATTTATAACAGTTTGTAAAGAATTATAAAAATTCCTGGAAAGGAAAATTCCATGGGTAACTGAATATTCCCTTGAAGATTTTAGTAGATCTATAAAGCTAAAGGTAGGCTTAGGTTCTAGCCTTTCAGAAATAACATTGCAATTTGGCAAAACACACCAATTTCCTGATTATTGCCTCATTTTTCCCCCTAAAATTATCCCTTGAAAAGTTTATAAAGTACTAAGTGAGGGAAAGTGAGAAATGTATGAAGAACACAGGCTCTTTCTCCTCCAGACTGATTTCACACTCTCTGAGTTGTTGGCGCACACCCAGAACTCCATAGCATCACATGTGTTCACACTCCCCACTGCGCTGTGATGGGAAGAACTTATTTTACACTGAGAATTTCAGCTCCAACACCGGGAAAGGGGAGGGAAGTTTGAAGTGTTAAGCTCCTGTTGCCATAGTAACTCAGTGCTTCAGTCACACTCTCTCCCCTCCTTTCCTACTGATCATGGCTTGTTGTTCAGTCACTGAGTCATTTCCAACTCTTTGTGACCCTGTGGACTGCAGCACCCAGTCTTCCCTGTCCTTCACTATCTCCCAGAGTTTGCTCAAACTCATGTCCATTGAATCGGTGATGCCATCTCTCATCCTCTATCATCCTTTTCTCCTCCTGCCTTCAATTTTCCCTAGCATCAGAGTCTTTTCCAATAAGTCAGCTCTTCTCATTAGGTGGCCAAAGTATTGGGGTTTCAGCAACAGTCCTTCCAGTGAATAACCAGGGTTGATTTCCTTTAAGATTGACTGGTTTGATCTCCTTGCTGTCCAAGAGTCTTTCAAGAGTCTTTTCCAGCACCACAATTCAAAATCATAAATTTTTTGGCACTCAGCTTTCTTAATGGTCCAATTCTCACATCTACACATGACTGCTGGAAAAACCATAGCTTTGACTATATGGACCTTTGTCAGCAAAGTGATATCTCTGCTTTTTAATATGCTGTCTACCTTTATCATAGCTTTTCTTCCAAGGAGTAAGCATCTTTTACTATTGTGGCTACAGTCACCGTCCACAGTGATTTTGGAGCCCCAAAAAATAAAATCTGTCACTGTTTTTACTTTTTCCCCATCTATGTGCCATGAAGTGATCGTGGCTAGCTGTCCTAAGTTATTCCACGTCACGTTTCCAGAGTCAGAGACACGCTACTACCAACAGACATTTTGTGAGAAAAGATTCCTAAAAGACAGGAGAGTGAATGAAGAAAGAGAGGAGAGAGACCAAGTTGGATAGAGAGTCATAACAATGAATTAGTAACTGTCCTGTGACTTGAGGGTCTGTATCTGCATTCCTTAAGGCATTTGGAGGGAGGGGAGCTCATGAGTCAGAGAGGCCTGGAGCTCCCTCTAGAGGTCAAACCCTGTTAAAGATTAAATGAGCTCTAGAAAGGCAAACTGTTAGCTCCATGCCTGGCACAGACTGATCAATAGATACCAATGCTAATGAGAAGGATCCAAACACTATCCTAGACACTGGGGATGTAAAATAAACCCCTTGTCTTAACAGGATCACAGTCCAATACTGAGACACACATAAGAATATAGAATGCCGTGTTGCAAATACTGTCTAGCACATGTGAGCATTTAGTTTATTATTGTACCAAGTACTTGAGGCAACTTAGAAAATCGTATGATACAAAAGAATACAATTTACAAATTAGAGAGTCAGAGCTATGTGAAAAATTAGCAGGGAAATAATTTTTTTAACATGGGAAATCTATGATTTTATAATATTAGATGCTGCTGCTGCTGCTGCTAAGTCACTTCAGTTGTGTCCAACTCTGTGCAACCCCATAGATGGCAGCCCATCAGGCTCCACCGTCCCTGGGATTTTCCAGGCAAGAACACCAGAGCAGGTTGCCATTTCCTTCTCCAATGCATGAAAGTGAAAAGTGAAAGTGAAGTCACTCAGTCGTGTCTGACTCTTAGCGACCCCATGGACTGCAGCCTACCAGGCTCCTCCGTCCATGGTATTTTCCAGGCAAGGGTACCGGAGTGGGGTGCCATTGCCTTCTCCATATTAGATGCTACTCATGAACTATAAATTTGACTCTGTGCTATCAATAGGGAGACAAGACCAATCGTAAAATCATAGTTTCAATACGATAAAAACAACCAGTTTCTTGGTAAAACATCACCTTTTAAAATATGAAGAACAAGAAGTATCTCTTGGTTGATGTATGTTAAAAGGAAAGATTAGTGTGACAGACACCATCCTCAGCAACATCCCATGGTAGATAAAGGACCATTTTCCTGGGACTGGATCCCTATCAGTGCTGAAAGTTACATAATGTCATAATGCAATTCAGCAAGAGTCAACTGTGTGGAGCCAGTGTAAGGTCATTCTAGGGCACCATTATTTCATGGCCTGAATCTAGAGAAGTGTAAGCAAAACTTTTCTAGCAGGGAATATTTAGACTAAATGCCCTCTGTTCATGCAATATCTCATAACAAACTTTCAACAAACTTCCTTGTTCTCTGGCCAGAGTTTACTAAGTAGTGATAGTTCCATATGCTTTGACCTTATACCAAGCAAAGGATATAATGAAGGTCTTCTTTTGTATACATTTGGATATATGTGTAAGTCAGAGCTCAATATATAAGTTCTAGAATTGGGGACATATAGGTAGTACATAAATTCATAAGAATGGATAGTATCAACCAAGGAGAGAGGGTTGATTTAAAGAAAAAAAGGAATGGGATGATATAAAAGAGGATATATTTGCAAGAAGTACTTGATTTGAATCAGAGTCAAGAGGAGTGTTGAGACGATCTGTACCCCTGCGTTTGCAGAATATATGATTGATTGCAAGGCTCTCAAGAAAAACATTCTTGATTGGAGAGTTTCTACCCCAAGGGAATTTATTGCCTCATTTTCCCAGACCAAAGCTACTTAAGCAAGTGGAACAGAGAATAGTAAGCTCTGCAAATGCATTTTTCCTCTCTCTCTCTCTCTCCTTCCTCCCCTCCCCTGCCTCCTCTCTCCAACTTTCCCTTTCTCCCCCTCCTTCTCTATCTTAGGTTCTCAAGATTCGTGCAATAGTACAGCAAAGCCTGTATTAAAGGAAATTTTTGTTTTATGCTGAAATATATTCATGTTGCAACATGCCCAGGGATGAGCATTTTTGGGGGGCTCCAGAATCACTGCAGACGGTGACTGCAGCCACGAAATTAAAAGACGCTTTCTCCTTGGAAGAAAAGCTATGACCAACCTAGACAGCATATTAAAAAGCAGAGACATTACTTTGCTAACAAACGTCTGTCTAGTCAAAGCTATGGTTTTTTCGAGTAGTCACGTATGGGTGTGAGAGTTGGACCATAAAGGAAGCTGAGTGGGGAAGAATTGATGCTTTTGAACTGTGGTGTTGGAGAAGACTCTTGAGAATCCCTTGGACTACAAGGAGATCCAACCAGTCAATCCTAAAGGAAATCAGTCCTGAATGTTCATTGGAAGGGCTGATGCTGAAGCTGAAACTCCAGTACTTTAGCCATCTGATTTGAAGAACTGACTCCTTGGAAAAGACTCTGATGCTGGGAAAGATTAAAGGCAGGAGGAGAAGGGGACAACAGAGGATGAGATGGTTGGATGGCATCACCGACTCTATGGACATGAGTTTGAGTAAGCTCCGGGAGTTGGTGATGGACAGGGAGGCCTGGTATGCTGCGGTCCATGGGGTCACAAACAGTTATACATGACTGAGGAACTAAACTGAACAGGGATGAGAGAAATTTAGTAAATAACCTATTAAATGACGCAAATTCAACTCTAAGCATTGTGTTCAAGTTTGGAATAGACCAGTATTTTCTCCTGCATTTCTTAAGTTTGCATACAAAATAATGCTTCCCAGGTGGCTCAGATGGTCAAGAATCCACCTGCCAATGCGGGAGGCCTGGGTTCAGCCCCTGGGTCGGGAGGACCCCCTGGAGAAGGGAATGGCAATTCGCTCAAGTATTCTTACCTGGGAAATCCCCATGGACATAGGATCCCGGTGGGCTACAGCTCATGGGGTCACAAAGAGTTGGACATGACTGAGCAAACAAAATACACAAAATAATAAGGGAAAGGAAATGCATTTATATTGATATACCCTTCAGTTCAGTTCAGCTCAGTTGCTCAGTCGTGTCCGACTCTTTTCGACCCCATGAATCGAAGCACGCCAGGCCTCCCTGTCCTTCACCAACTCCCGGAGTTCACTCAAACTCACGTCCATTGAGTCAGTGATGCAATACAGCCATCTCATCCTCTGTTGTTCCCTTCTCCTCCTGCCCCCGATCCCTCCCAGCATCAGAGTCTTTTCCAATGAGTCAACTCTTTGCATGAGGTGGCCAAAGTCCTGGAGTTTCAGCTTTAGCATTATTCCTTCCAAAGAAATCCCAGGGCTGATCTCCTTCAGAATGGACTGGTTGGATCTTCTTGCAGTCCAAGGGACTCTCAAGAGTCTTCTCCAACACCACAGTTCAAAAGCATCAATTCTTTGGCACTCAGCCTTCTTCACAGTCCAACTCTCACGTGCATACATGACCACTGGAAAAACCATAGCCTTGACTAGACAGCCCTTTGTTGGCAAAGTAATGTCTCTGCTTTTCAATATGCTATCTAGGTTGGTCATAACTTTCCTTCCAAGGAGTAAGCGTCTTTTCATTTCATGGCTGAAATCACCATCTGCAGTGATTTTGGAGCCCCCCAAAATAAAGTCTGACACTGTTTCCACTGTTTCCCCATTTATTTCCCATGAAGTGATGGGACAGGATGCCATGATCTTAGTTTTCTGAATGTTGAGCTTTAAGCCAACATTTTCACTCTCCTTTTTCACTTTCATCAAGAGGCTCTTTAGTTCCTCTTCACTTTCTGCCATAAGGGTGGTGTCATCTGTGTATCTGAGGTTATTGATATTTCTCCCGGCAATCTTAATTCCAGCTTACCTGTTTAACAACCTGAAAAGTAAAGAATTATTTTCTGCATGACACATCTTTGAGAAGGAGATCAACAAAAGAATGTGAAGGCTGTTGAAGATAATTTCTTTAAAACACTCACACTCACACACAATTCCCAGAAAGCAATGTGTACATTCAGTCTGGAGAGAGGATGAGTGGGAATGATAGGGTTACCATGGATGTATGGTTAGACTGAATTCATGCTTCCAGATGAGGCCTCATAGGAAAAATTTGAGAGAATTTGAGAACCTAATATGAGGAGACCTTTTCACAGTATGGACCTCCAAAGATGGAATGAGCTGCCTTTTGGAACAGTGATAAATCCTCCATCCCTGGCACTAGTCAAATGGATACAGTTGTGGAGCACTCCATGTTTTGAAGGCAAGGGCTTAGCTCTGATTCCTATACCAGAGTGCCTATCAGAATCACCTAGGGCATTGTTAAACTATAGATCTTTTAAGCATTTATCCTGTCTCTCTTGGAGTAATCATATGTAAAATAGATGACCAGTGCAAGTTCGATGCATGAAGCAGGAATACCCAAAGCTGGTGTTCTGGGACAACCCAGAGGGATGGGATGGGGAGGGAGGTGGGGGGGGTTCAAGATGAGGGGGACACATGTATACCCATGGCTGATTCATATTGATGTGTGGCAAAAAACCATCGCAGTATTGTTAAAGTTATTATCCTCCAATTAAATAAAATTTTTAAAAAGGAAGCTTCTTATTAACATGTTATAGTTAATATATGAATAAGAGAATGATACAGTACTACCATTGTACTACTTCTGATGAGTTAATGAATCTGTGCAGTGATCACTGATGCCTGCTGACATCATCGAGTGACAACTAGGAATCACGTGCCTCCTGATGAAAGTACACATTGCCTGTGAAGGCAACATACCAGGAAGTCAAGGTCTAATCTGATCTAGCTCCTGGATATAACTAACAATTGAATTAAATACAGGAGAAGTAGGATCAATTAAATGACACCATGGAGACTCAGTCAGGAAAATCCAATATGTGGGAAATGCTACAGGACAAAAAGCTAATTTCTCCCACAAATAAATTACTGAATGTCCAAAAAAGAGTAGAAGAGGGGGAACTGACAAATAGGAAAGGCTTCAGAGACATATATGGGTCTAATTTTGTCCAGATTTTTTTTTAATGTTTATTTACATAGTATAAGAAAATGTGCCAGAATGTTTGTAGCTCAGGGAGTCAGTGTATTGGAAGGAGGGTGATTATCATGATGCTGTGTGAGGAAAATTCCCATGGTTGGTGGCATTCTAAGCTTATTCTTATTTAAAGGTTGGCAGAAATCGCACACTCCCTTCTGAAGCTGGCACCATACGACACCCAGACCATGGAGAGCCGTGGGCTTCGACGCTACATCATGGAGATGCTCCCCATCACCGACTGGAGCGCTGAGGCAGTGAGGCCGGCCCTTATCCTCATTTTAAAGAGATTGGATAGGATGTTCAACAAAATCCATAAGATGCCTACTTTGAGGTGAGGAGGCCTCCTAATCAACTGCAGGTATTGCAAGCCTCAGATTTCAAGTCTGTCAGCTTTTAAGGTGGTGGATCAATCCAGAGTTGAAGGAATGGCTCAAAAGTATTCTGTTGGTTATATGTGCACAGCTAATCAGGATATGAATGCATAAGTAGCCAGGTCTGTATTTTTGAGGAAATAACATATTCTTCCAAAGTATACATCTATCTTGAAAATCTATTTATTTCTCAGGTATCATGTTTCTTATCTGACACACTTAAAAAGTTCAATGTGTATCCTTCAATTCCTTTCAAATAAGGCAGGATATGCCTTATAAATTAAACAACTAAGGACAGAAGAAAAATTAACTTGATGTTCAAAAAATACATGTTTAACATAGTATTTTAGGTATCACTTTAGAGAAATGCAAGCTTTACAATAATCAGTAAAGCACCACTGGAAGAGATCTCAGGGTTGATAACAAATACCTAATTCAGATGGTACTAAATCAATGTTGTTATCACTTGATCTCCGTTCTGGGGCCTGAAGTATCATTTGGTAGCCTCTCTATGAGCAGATGTCTCTGAACCCATCTACCTGGAGATCTGAACCCAGTCTGGAAATCTATAGCTACAGTGGGCAAACAAATCAATTAAGAAATGCTAATAAACCCAGTAGATTGGAAATTTGAAGTTTCAGTGAGACCATTTTCCGTCCTATTAAACTAACCCCAAATCAATGCAACTCTTGCCCAAGAATTTGTAGCACTTATTGCTCAATGTGCCAGAACTTTTCCAGGTTTTATCCTGTGTTCTTCTTCATTTATGCAGCCATTTGAAGCTGTTGAATTTATTAAAAAGAAATTGAAACATTTTATTCTAATAAATGTTTGACAGTTTGATCCTATATTCTTTTCTACCATGATGATGGATGCCTATACATGATTTCAAGGTTATTTTAGTAGCATAGAAAGGCCTATCCTTAAAGCACTCCTATTTTCTTTAACAGTTCCAATAGAACACTTGTCCCTACTGGCAAATGACCAAAGTTTTATACATCTTACAAAGATGTGTAAAAATAACTTTTCATCTAAAGATGTTAACACCTGCATAGGCTACCTCATTTGTCATATAATTAAGCCTGTTATGAAGAACAGCAGCTTCCTAAAAGTAGACTTTTGGATTAATATGTGGCTAAGTCACTTCAGTCATGTCCAACTCTGTGTGACCCCATAGACAGCAGCCCACCAGGCTCCCCTGTCCCTGGGATTCTCCAGGCAAGAACACTGGAATGGGTTGCCATTTCCTTCTCCAATGCATGAAAGTGAAAAGTGAAAGTGAAGTCACTCAGTCGTGTCTGACTCTTTGCAATCCCATGGACTGCAGCCTACCAGATTCCTCAATCCATGGGATTTCCCAGGCAAGAGTACTAGAGTGGGGTGCCATCGCCTTCTCCAGGATTAATGTGTAGACTTGGTTACTAATAGGCAATTTTCTTGGGGTACAATGTGTGAATTTGGGGTTGCCTTGGATTAAATTTCTTCAGGTGATCTAAGTTCAACAAGAGAAATGTTGACTGAACCTGACCTGTGGGTAACTTGTACAACAGGGATGTCAACATATCCCCATGTATGAACATTACTATTTTATCATTACAGTGATTTCAATCTGGTAGGTAATGTAAGCTTAGAAAGTATTTCCAGGATAATATTTGGAAATAGCATTGATCTCAGTAAAGCCCAACCTGTTTATTTAGGGGACCATAGACATGCCTCTTTGGTCCTGAGACAATTACAGACCAGATTGTCTTTTATTACAGAAAATCTGATGTTCATCTAATTGAGATATGTATACCACCATATTTACTACCACAGAAAGTGGTCCCAAAGCATCATTTTCCAGAAGGTCAAGAAAGAACACTTTTAAAATAGACTGTTTTCCTGGAGTGAATGCACATAAGTCTAATTAGTTATAGTCTGGTATAAAAGCTTATGAAATCAACTGTAATCTGATTTTTTAAAAAAGCATTATAAAAGCACAGCCTATAGTCAGATTACTTCTGTTGTGAGGAATGACTCCTACAGCAGGTTTCCTATAATAGTAGTCTCATACCCTTTCTCAAAGCTAAAGCCAGGAAACTTGAAAGGCCACTCATTCATCATCTCTGTTTTCCCTTCAGTAGATTTTGTCTCACTAGTCGAGTGGGGCAGGAGTGCCTCTGCCGTGTGTTCAGTATCCTCTTCCTTTCCCACTGTGCTCTGTACTTTTGGAACAATATGGGTAAACTTCATCCCTGGTGAAGCACTTTCTTGTCTCAGACACCCATCCTGTCTTAGATGGCATCAGAATCACTGTCTCATTCGCTTGTTTCAGGCAGTCTCCAGAAGGGAGCCACACTGCTAATGGCTCCTATATTGTATTCCAGGCGACAGGTTGAGTGGGAGCCTGCCAGCAATTTGATTGAAGGGGTTTGTTTGACACTTCAGAGGCAGCCAATCATATCCTTCCTGCCTCACCTTAGGTCACTGATCAATGTCTGTGTCAATCTGGTGAGTAGCCAAGTGGCAATGTTATGAAACTTTACAAAATTTAACTCTGCTATTGACTTCTCTGAGCTGAAGACTTACAGGTCAACCTACCTACCTACATACCTACCCATGAAAACAGATGGCTCAGGTGACACTGAAAATAGTGAGGTACATTTCAAGGTGGTGCGTGGGGAGATCCCTACACAGATGGGATTTTCGTGTGCTGCTTCCCACGTGCTACTTTGACAATTGACCTCTTCAAGTTGCGCTGAGAGTTGAGGGCTGCCAGTTGGAGAGTGGGGTGGCGGGAGACTGTGCAATTGGCTAGAAGTTGAGGTAGTTTGGGGTGGGGGAGTTTAAAGGGCAAAGAGGATTTTTGGTGTTTTTTTAGTGCAAAATGACACTATGAGTTGGCCAGTCTAGGATTTATGTGAAGAGGAAAAAAAAAAAAAACTTCTTTTATCATTTATGTAATATCTAGAGTCTGATCTTGACAAGGTTTTGTACAATGTGGAAACCATGGTAGAGCATTTCATGAATAGAATCTGCTGCTTAGCTAGTTAAGCAATAAATCTGTAGCTGGAATGCCTAGTGCAAATAGAGCTCTTGCCATCATCATTGTTGTCAGTATTTACTCCATCAAAGAATGTTGACTTCATTCCTTTGAGTCCACAAGTAAGTATGTCCAGTCTCCTGATTAGACTAACTTTTGATTCATCTCTCATTATTTACATAGTTAGTTATAAACAGCATTCTACAAAACCTTGGCTAAAGCTGGTGTAATCATTTGATCTGACTCCAGATATTACATGCCTTCAAAAGAAGGCAGCACGAACAGATTAAAAGTAACATGCCCAACCTTCAAATTATTATTATAATTGACTGAGACTCCCTTCCTACAGTTGCATGAAATTGCAATAGTCAAGGCTGGTCATGTGCTCTGTTTGTATTTCAGGTGATGGGAGTGGTAGGACCCTCCAGTGTTGCTGATGGATTACCCCTTCTTCATCTCAGCCCTTATCTCTCACCACCTCTGCCCTTCAGCACAGCTGTTGTCCGGCTTGTAGCATTGCAGATACAGGTGTGACTGCCTTACCTGTTTGTCACGCTCATTATGTTGCTGGTTGAGGCACCAGATCATGGTGTTCTCTTTTATTTTTCTGCAAAGGCTGGGCAAAATCTGTGAAACAGAAGTGTAAACATCTCCAAACTTTTGCAGGTTTGGAGCTTAAGCCCTGAGCATGATCCTAAAGTTGTGCTTCTGTAATTCTTCTTGAGATCTCAAAAATAGCAGAGTCATTGCAGTCCTGCCACACCTCAGGAACCACTTCTATCATTTAAAACATGTGCCAAAACTTTAGGAAAATAATGGTCCACAGATAATCAGCTCACAGTTGTTAATTAAAAGAGTAATATTCAAAGTCTGGTTTTACATTATTGCAGAAAGAACTGCAATAAAAAAATTTTTTTCAAATGTTATTACTAGACTTTGAATATCTTACTTTTCTTTAATGATTGTGGGTTAAATATTATGGGTGTTTTTATCATTTTTCTTCCACTTCTTTTAGTTCCTAAAATTAAAATAATCATTCCCAAGCCAAAAAAAAATGTGTACAATCCCAATTTCCCTGCTTATTTGTTTGTCACTTATTTTAAAGAATGGTAAGTCACCAGAAAACTCTGTGACCAATGGAAAGTATACAATTGCTGCAAGTGGATAACTAACCCATTCGTTATCTGACAAACCAAGTTTGATGGTCCATCATCCAGCTAATAGGTAGATTATGGAAAAGAGATTCAGCAAGTGCTGTGGTTACTATACAGAAAGGATACAGAGGCATCCCTAAAGTGATACATTTTAACAACCTGTATACAGAGCGCATTATTTCTTTCTATATTGTCTATTGCTTTCTGGCTGGAAGAAGGTCTCATACAAAGGTCAGATGACTTTTAAATAACTCCCAAATGGAGCAGGTGGCAAGTTCTCCTTTTCTTCTTTTTCTTTGGTCACTAAAATATTTATTGGTGGATAGACACATGGAGAAATTGAAGGGGGTAATGCGGGGATTTTGTACTAAATGATAGATATTAAAATTTTTCATTTGATATTCAAAATATTACTGTTTTTTTAGGTATGTAGCTCTCAATTATATCAAGCAAATGGTAAAGTATCAATTTGGGATGAATCTTGTATGCTGCACAGATGACAATTGAACTCCTAGTTTGCAGGTGCAGCCAGCAGGGAGTCCCTGTCTCCACCATGCTGTGTAAGAACAAGCAGACTGAATGCGTGAGGGGGTCAATTAATCTTTTTTTCTATTATTGCTGCACAGGCTTTAAAAGAAGATTTCCCCTTAAGCCATGTGATCTCCCCATTCACCAATCAAGAGCGAAGGGAGGGGATGCTTTTAAATCTGCTCATCCCATTTGTGCTCACAGTAGGATCTGGAAGCAAAGGTCTGATTAATTTAACTAAAAGAAATTTATTATTGTTACTGTGTTTTCTTAAGTATCAGGCTGTTGTATCTTCCTTTTCCCATGGAGACCATCATTAAACTCGATCTGAATGATTTAAACATATATCTTAGGATATATGGTTTTCTTTCTATTCAATTTAGCTGCCCTTGGTCAAGACTTACTGTGCTCCACTTCTTAGAAGACACATGCTATTTAACATCATTTCAGGATAGCAAAAATCAGAAGAGCATTGTTTCAATTATGAAAATGGGAGTACTGAAGTACAGTATGATATGAATTGACAGATAAATGGACTTGATAACCTATTGACACTAGGTTTGGCATACATCCTGCCATTGTCATTAAATTTCAATATGTTTTCATTACTCTTTCTTTTGGGGGGATTTTTCCTTTTAGGAAAAGTTTATCTCAAATGTAAAGGCAGTGTGTTATGAGTATTTGAACAGAAAAAAAAAAAAAAAAAAGAAAGGAGATTGAAATGGTAAGCAGGAGATTTGGCTAAGAACAGGGACCTTTTGATGCTGACTGCGGAGGAGACACCCAGTACCAGGAGCGCTACTTCTGTCCATAGGAGAAGCTGTACTTGGTGGGGAAGACACTCGAATTTCTAGGGTGTTCTAGTTTGGAATTGGAAAGAGAGTTGAATTTTTCAGTGTCTAATGTGGAAAGTTTGCCTTGTGATTTGCTTTTATTTCCACTTCCTCCTTCCAAACTCTGCCCCTCAGACAGCCCATGGCTGGAACAGCCCGAGGTACAGCTGCTACTGCAGACGGTCATTAATGTGCTCCTTCCTCCACGGATCATCAGCACATCCAGGAGCAAGAATTTTATGTTGGAGAGCTCCCCTGCTCACTGCTCCACCCCGGGGGATGCAAGCAAAGACCTACGCAAGGAAGGGTTGGCAGAGTCCACCAGCCAAGCAGCGTACTTAGGTGGGTACTTCTTTCTATCTCAATAAATAGAGACATAAAAATATAAAATAGATATAGGTATAGATTAGAGATATATACACAAACACATATATATGTGTATGTACACATTGAAAGGACTGATGCTGAAGCTGAAGCTCCAGTACTTTGGCCACCTGATGTGAAGAGCTGACGCATTGGAAAATACCCTGAAACTGGGAAAGATTGAGGGCAGGAGGAGAAGGGGGCAACAGAGGATGGGATGGTTGGATGGCATCACTGACTCAACAGACATGAGTTTGAGCAAACTCCGGGAGATGGTGAAGGACAGGGAAGCCTTGTGTGCTGCAGTCCATGGGGTCGCAAAGAGTTGGACACAACTGAGCAGCTGAACAACAAAACATGTATATACGTGTATATGTATATACATATTACTTACTTAGCTATATTCCTCCTTGACTCAAAAAGTATTTTAAAAGACCTGTATCCAGAAAGTCTTTAAAGAAACCATTTCAGCAAGTACAAAGCATCAGTCTCTACTTCTGCTTTCCTGTTACCTCTTCCCACTGCCATGACTTGAATGGTATTCCCATTGAATACCAGAAGCTACTCTTTGACTAGAATTAACTAAGCCAGGGAGAAAAGGCTACCCCTGTCACTGCACTGAGGCTAAGGAGCACTGGCCATAGAAAATCTCAAAAGGAGGAAGCTGAAAACATCTTGCCTGACATTTTTCAGTTCACCAAAGCAGCTGCTGCTGCTAAGTCACTTCAGTCGTGTCCAACTCTGTGCAACCCCATAGACGGCAGCCCACCAGGTTCCCCGTCCCTGGGATTCTCCAGGCAAGAACACTGGAGTGGGTTTCCATTCCTTCTCCAATGCATGAAAGTGAAAAGTGAAAGTGAAGTCGCTCAGTCGTGTCCGACTCTTAGCGACCCCATGGACTGCAGCCTACTAGGCTCCTCCGTCCATGGGATTTTCCAGGCAAGAGTACTGGAGTGGGGTGCCATTGTTTTCTCCATCACCAAAGCAGACAGAATGGTAAAAACAGGTCCTTGGAGTTTGGAGTGTGTGGAAGGTTGTGGGGCAGTGGGTAGAGGTGTTTGGGCTGCATCATAAAGGATGTATTTGAAAATGTTATGATTGACAATGAAAATGAAAAAAAAAGCCAAGGCTGTATGTGCACAGGGCCTGCCCACGCATAGCACTTGGTTGCCAGAGGCAGGAGAACGTAGGTTTCAGATAAAATCCAGACTCTAGTACAGAGCCCTGCATGAGGTTTGGGATTGTGCAGAGGACGTTGGAGAAAGAAGCCTTAACATGGAATAGAGGGATAGGAGGAAACACTTAACAAGTAACTATCTTCAGTTCTGTCCACTTTCTGCCTTTTATCTTAATTGAACTATACTTGATTTACAATGTTATGTTAGTTTCAGGCAAAGTAATTCAGTTCCACATATATAGATAGCTATTTTCTTTCATATTCTTTTCCCTTATAGGTTATTATGAAATATCTAGTAGAGTTCTTGTGTTATACAGTACTTTCTTGTAGGTTATCTGTTTTATATATAGTAGTGTGTATATGTTAATCCCAAACTCCTTATTTATGCTTCTCCCTCTTTCCCTTTGGTAACCATAAATTTGTTTTCTATGTCCGTGGGTCTATTTCTGTTTTGTATATAAGTTAATTTGTATCATTTTTTAGATTCACATAAAAGTGATACTATATGATATTTGTCTTTCTCTGTCTGACTTCCTTCATTTAATATGATCATCTCTAGGTCCATCCAGGTTGCTGCAAATGGTATTATTTCATTCTTTTTTATGGCAAAGTAATATTCCATTGTATAAACATACCTCATCTCCTTTATCCATTCACCTGTTGATTGACATTTATGTTGCTTCCATGTCTTTGCTATTATAAATGGTGCTGCAATGAACATTGGGGTGCGTGTATCTTTTCTAATTGTGGCTTTCTCTGGATATTTGCCCAGGAGTGGGATTATAGGATCATTTGGTAGCTCTATTTTTTTTTTTTAAAGAACCTCCATACTGTTCTCCATAGTGGCTGTACCAGTTTACATTCCCACCAACAATATAGGAGGGTTCCTTTTCTCCACACCCTCTCCAGCATTTATTATTTGTAAACTTTTTAATGATGGCCATTCTGACTGGTGTAAGGTAATACCCCATTGTAGTTTTGATCTGCATTTCTCTGATAGTTAGCAATGCTGAACATCTTTTCATGTGCCTTTTGGTCATTTGCATGTCTTCTTTGGAGAAATGTCTATTTAGATCTTCTACCCATTTTTTGATTGGGTTGTTTGTTTTTTCCATTTTTTGCCTTTTTAATGAAGGCAGAGTCTTTGGTTACTTGGCCAGGCTACTGGACTTCTCTTTTAAATTTAGTTTTACCTTTATTTTGAGCACTTAGTGGGCACTGTTTTCTATACTTTACATTATCATCACTCTGGAATCCTCACAACAGCTCAAAGAAATAAATGTTCTTACTTTAGTAAGAGGCTAAGGCCTGGGAAGATCTCTTGGAGAAGGACCCACTCTGGTATTCTTGCCTGGAGAATCCCATGGACAGAAGAGCCTGGCAGGCCACTGTCCATGGGGTCGCAAGAGTCGGATGTGACTTAGCAACTAAATGACGATGATGAAGGCACAGAAAGGTTAAGTAACTTACCTAAAGTCACACTGTTTGGTGGCAGGACCAAATTTCAAATCGAATCCATCCATCACCAGAATCCTTGAGCCCTTTGCCATTCTGCTGGTTTTGGGCTGATGCCAGTCAAGGTAGAAAGTAGGAAGGCAGGAATCCAAAGAAGGCCAACAGGCACACAACAATAGAAGTGTTACCAGGATCAGGGTAGGGTTAGAGGAATGCTACTTTTTGTTTATGTGCTTGCAACATCAAGGGAGAGGAATAGAGGTGAGTAGATGGGGAAGGAAGAATCTTACCACATCTGTCTCTGTGTTATATGCCCTAGTTTTCCTCCTACAAATGCCCAAAATAGAAGGTAATGGTGATTTCCAAGGGCTTTAAGGAGTTGGATTTGTATGTGTCTTCTAGATGCTGAGATAGGCCTTAATACATGATGGCCAATGCCCAAGTTACCTTGACTGCCCCACGGGAGACCCTCGGGGGAGAGCTCGGGTGGCAGAGGAAGCCCCCATCATAATCTTTGATGTCATTACAGTATTCTGGTTTATCTTGACACACTGAGAAATCTGCTTCCTAAAAATATATTTTAAAATGTAGTTTGTAACAAAGCTGCCAGAATCTGGAAGAAAAGAGATATTGTAAAAGAAATCCCATAGGGTTTAGTAATAGACATGATGAGAGGCGAGGGAGGAAGGATAGAGTTTTCTCTTCTGGAAGAATCTACTCAAACACATTTATTGTTTACTCTGGGGAGCAGTTTACAGTGGGGTCAGGAAGGGAAAGTACTCCTTTTTTTAACTTTGCATTTCTGCATGGGTTGATTTTACTTCTAATGACAAGGATATATTATTTCTAAGCTGAAAGGGAAAAAAAGGAAAATATTTTATCTTCAGATGTGAGTGGTATGCTGATATTACCATAAAGCCGCTATGATAAAACTTTTAGAAAGCAAAATATCAGCTATGTATCATGTTTATAACACATTTCCCTTTCAGTTCTATAAATTGCTTCAGTGTAAAATTTCCAAAGTAGTAGTTAAATGCACTTAATGAAGATATATGTGTTCTCTTAATCAGAATCAAAACATGTTTACTATACAAATATATGTCCTTATGTCAGAACACTCACTCAGAAGTACACTGAAGATTTTGGAAACATGGAGAAAGTTTAGAAATTTGAAAATTGTCTGATGCATAAGAGGGCTGAGGATGCAGGCAGCTGGGTGTGGGCAGGGTTCCTCTGAGGCACAAGTGTGCAGACTCAGTTTTCTCTTTTCCTGGTGTGAAGCGCTGAAGGTGATCCTCGTCTGCTTTGAGAGGCAGCTCGGAAGCCAGTGGTACTGGCTGAGCCTCCAGGTGAAGGAGATGGCCCTGCGGAAGGTCGGAGGCCTGGCCCTGTGGGACTTCCTGGACTTCATCGTGCGGACCCGAATCCCCATCTTCGTGCTCCTGCGACCTTTCATCCAGTGCAAGGTGTGCTACGTGCTTCTCCTCTGGGAAGTAACAAGCCCCATGGACGTGCTGTTCCCCAGATTTAAGGCAAAACGACAGCAGCAGTCTTGGGGGAGATGCTATTGCTAGTCAGGAGGACCTGTTAAGATCATGCCTGATGAGAAATCAGCCCAGACAAGTATCCCTCTGGGGAATACCTTTACAGTAAGAGCTTAGTTAACATCTTAAAACGTTGCCCTCTCCCCTCTTACCCCCTCCCCAGGAAAAAAAAAAAGATTGATCCAATAGATGATCTGAAGAATTATCACTTGTCTTTGGTGGCATAATTGAAACCTGATTTTAAATAAATATGTAAAAAAATGAGATAGTTAAAGTATGGTTTTCCTCTGAGACCCTCAGTGTTCATCTACTTTTTTTATTCTTTTCATGCCTGATTTCTGATATCTGGGGGCCATGATTCAAAGCAGTGGATTGATTAAGCACTTCCTAAGGACTGTTCTAAGAACCTCATATGCATTACTTTATTTAATCCTCACCACCAACTATGAAATCAATACAATTATTAGCCCATTTTACAGATGGGAAAACTGAGGACCAGAAAATCTATGCCTTCCTTTCAGCTTCTGGCCCAACCAGCAGAGAACCATGAAGAGCTTTCTGCCCGACAACACATTGCTGACCAGCTAGAGCGGCGTTTCATTCCACGCCCTCTGTGTAAGAGCTCCCTCATTGCTGAGTTCAACAGTGAACTGAAAATTCTAAAAGAGGCAGTTCACAGTGGATCGGGTGAGTATGCATGGGATGGTTTGACTTTGACTAGTAGAACAAAGAAAGATCCTTTTTATAGGTCACTGCTCTTTCTGGAACCAAGTGTGAGTTAGCCATTTTGGTACAACTAGCGTTGTTGACCGTGTCATCCTTGTCAACAGTGCAAGTCAAGGGGGCATCATAAGAATTTAATTTTATTCCTCTTCTAATATATTTTTCAGTCTTTATTTTCGTAGTTCAGCTTTTTCTTGAACACAGCTGGGGGGAAAAACTTACTTTAATTCGTACTTTATTTTCCTTTTTGAAAAGGAAAGGGGACTCACATTCATTGAGCATCTGTTATATGGTAGATTATTTCATAGATGTTATCTCATTTAATCCACACAAATACCTGCAAAATTGTAACTGAAAATCTGCTTATAAAAAGAAGAAATGAAGATTCAATAGAGGATAAATAACTGACACAAAAAGACAATGACACCTGTGAGAGGACTTAAAACTGGGTCTGTATGATTGATAAAAAAGTCGTTAAGTTTTCATGACTTGGAGAGAGAGAGGATTGAATTAAAACTGATGGGCTGGGGTTACTTTCTTTACATTATTCAAAAGATTTTCTTTGGGAATGCATTGTTTACTTTTGTAATTATATTAACTTCAAGTTACTAGGGAAGGAAAAGAAATCATTTTCTGCCATTAGAGGGCAGTCATCACCTATAAGTAGAATATTCTTATACATGTGGCTTTTTGTCTTTCTAAAACCTATTGTTGGTGATGTATTAAGGACCAAATATTTGTCAAATACAATCTTGGTGAAATCTGCACAAGGCCATTCAAATGTTCTGCTTTATAATGAAATAATATGACAAAAAAATCAAGGGGGTGTTTTATTGTAATCTCCAGAAAAGGGTAATAAGGACACAGTATTAATTATGTATTCTGATTTTGATTGTGCAGTTCCTTTCAGACAATATGTCTATTTCTTCTGTATGCTTGTGTCAGGTATAAGGTACATTTCTCAGTGAAATTGATCAAATTGATATCTATAGTTCAGCTCAAAATGAATCTGCATTCAGCCAGCCTTGGAAAATGAAACTGGAAAACAATGAGAGAGGCTGCAATATCAAAGCATTTTTTATTGTTAGAGATATTATGCTCCTGCAAGAAAACTATTCAATTACATCAGTGGCCGATTTTTTATTTTAATAACGTTTTCAATTCTGTTTGCTATGTATGTATGTGAAAGTCGCTCAGTCGTGTCTGACTCTTTGTGACCCTATGGACTGTAGCCTGCCAGGATTCTCTGTCCATGGGATTTTCCAGGCAAGAATGCTGGAGTGGGTTACCATTTCCTTCTCTGGGGATCTTCCCAACCCAGGGATTGAACCCTGGGTCTCCCACATTGCAGGCAGACTCTACCATTTGAGCCACCAGGGAAGCCCTTTGTCCTAAAGTTCATCTATCTGGGACACACTATTTAAATGACCCTTTTAAAAAATACACGCTGTGAGGGAAGAGTTTGAAGCTTGGTTTTCTTCCAAGCACCTGGGAATTTCCTGGTGGTCCAGTGGTTAAGACTCCTGGCTTCCAATGGGCACAGGTTCAATCCCTGGTCAGGGAACTAAAATCCCACATGCTACATACTATGCACCCCCTCCACCCCAGCCAAAAAACATCCTCACTATGGATTTTCTTTGGTCTCTCAACCTCGCTAGCTTACCAAGGAAAGACGTCCATCAGCACCGTGGGCACCTCCACTTCTGCTTACCGCCTGAGCCTGGCCACCATGTCCCGCTCCAACACGGGTACTGGCACTGTCTGGGAGCAGGACAGTGAGCCATCCCAGCAGGCTTCCCAGGACACCCTGAGTCGGACTGATGAGGAGGATGAGGAGAGTAGGTCACCTGCAGCATCTGGGGTGGGGAGGTGGTGGGGCTCATGTGTGACACAGCTTGGCCATGCAAATGAGGACTTGGGTGGATTTCTGCCTTTCTGATCTTTTGCAGTTCTGATCCTCTGGTCATTTTTACAAAAAGGAGTTAAAATGGAATTGCGACTGATCCCATGATTTCTTATGCCTGCTTTTCTATAAATTCCTTGATATCCTTGGTCATTTGGTAGGATTTTAGGCAAAAAGTAAATCTTTAATTACCCCTAAATTTTCTTTGAGTTTATGCATTTAACCTTTCCACTAATCCATTTAAATTGTGGTTAAGGAACTAAGGGGAGCATTTATTCTCCTTTTTCCTGGCCAATCTTGTTTAGAAGATCAATCAGCACTTAGGTGACACAGGACTTCTCCGGTGGTCCAGTGGTTAAGACTTTGCACTTCCAATGTAGGGGGCAATGGTTCCATCCCTGGTCAGGGAACTAAGAGCCCATGTGCCGTGTGGCACAGCCAAAATGTTTCTTTAAGAAACAGCACTCACGTGACGTGACTGCAAAGAAAAGTGAGCAAGGCATATGCTCACAACTCAGAAAAAAATAGTTGGCAATATTGTCTAGAATGTAAACCCAGCGGACTGTCTTGAGGGCATACAACCCAATTTAAGTGTCCCCAGTCACTGAGGCAGCCCAATTGTGTTTTAAAGACACTCTGATATAACCTGTAAAGTGTGCAGTCTATGTCTTAAGAAAACAAAATCTAGACTTTTACTCAGAGCCCCTCTGTACCAAACAACAACAAAAAAACCCCACTCTGAAATAAATTAGAGTCAAGGTTAGAATTTTAATTAACTAAGATGAAAGAAAATTCTTTAATACCCTACTACGGTTGGAAGTGTAGGAGAGGGAAAGAAGTAACTACTTAGTCAAAGCACGTGTCAGTAATATTTCCAGATTTAGCTTCAGGGTTAAATAGATAACAAAGTGATAATCATATTGTCCTATACCTAACTTCCAGACATATTTGTTTCTAAATCATGTCTCATGGAAATAATTCTAAAATTGTAATTAGGGAAATCTTGAAAGATCTTGACCAAAAAAACAAAATGAGAGAGACAAGGATTAGCAGTTCACATATTCATTATAAGTCCTAGCAATAGTCCAGAACTTAAAGTAATATCTATTTTTCTTTAATGGTTGAAATAGTCTCTCCTAGAAATTTTTTAAATGATAGTAAATGATAAAAAAAAAACTCTTTAATAGAGCTAAATGTATTTTTCAGGTGGCCTTGTGAATTAGAGGATGACCAAGCCAGTAGGAAGGAAGTAGGGAAGAAAAGTTTAGTACAGAAGACATAAACAGAGATAGCACTGACCAAGGGCCAACATTAATACACTGACATGTATACAAGTTTTTGTTAATCTTTCTGCTCTCAAGATCATAACTGTCCCAATGACAATATGCTGTGGGTCTATATTAATTTATGAAATACAGTATGCAAGCTAGAGTGTTAACACTTTTGAATTAAACAAATTTTCCATTCAGCAATCAAACCTGTATTAAGACTTAGCAGGAACGAGACGAGGAACAAGAAGTATGAGGAGGATATATTCTCTGCTGTCTAAAATCTTAGAGTTTTCTAGAGGAGATAATAGACATTTTTTGATAAAGAACGCCTAACAAAAGAGTGAATGACACAATGTTGTGAATCAACTATACTTCAATAAAATAAATAAAATTTAAAAAAAAGAATGGAAGGCAATGCATATAATCACCAAAAAACTATTGAAGGAGTAAATGTTAAGTGATATATGAGTTTGAATAAGAGGGGGAAAAATTACTGGAATCCCAGAAAGGTCTTAGTAGAAATAGCTCAATCTATCCTACCACATTTTTTCATGTTTTTAAAGGCATATTTGATTATACTCTACTCTCTGAACACCTAAAAAGGAAATACCATTCTATAACAAGAATCAACTTCAGGTCAGTTGTTATGTAGCAAATTAAAAATTTTCAGGACTTTATATACTCATCTCTGGGTTTGAAATAAACTTCTCTAGAAATGTGACAACTTAGGATATTTTAAATAAGTGATATCAGATTACATGGTAGTAAAAAGTTCACCAAAATTCTAGGTTAGTCAAGATATGTTTCTTGTTCAATGACAAACAATATTAGCTCACTTAGAATGAGGTCGTCTCGTCAAAAATACTATACTAAAGTTAATTTTAATATGGATTTGAATACATGAATTTCAGTTTCTATGGAGAAAATAAGTGTCTGCTTCTAATTTTAAAGTTAGATTAAAACAAACATTTATTTCTGAACTTTATAGATTTTTAAATATTTTTTGGAAAAAAAATACCTGAAATAGTCTTTCCCTCAGCAGTCTAAAAATCATGAAATGTCCTGAGTGTAGTGTTTGAAAGTCAAACGTGCTTGATTTGTTCAATAACACAGTCCCCTACTGAACTATTTCTGGAATGTTTAAAATGTTGTAGTCCAGCTTTTCTGAAACCTTTAATTTGCCAACGCCCCTTTATTTTTACAAATAATCTACTTGTAGAAATGGACAAGAAGTTTACGTTTATTTCATGCAAGCTGTTTGAGGGTGGGAGATGTGTAGATGTGAAGAATTATCCTTCACCCTTTGTGCAGATTAAAAACTCAGCTCCAGAAGGTTTTTTTTTTTTCAAGATAAGGATACATTCTTGATGTTTTATTGATGCTGTTTCCCTCAACCAAATGAAGTAACTAGTTACTTTAACTCAAAGTTCTCATAATGTTCATATTCTTATAAATGACAATGTTCAGTGACACTAAAGACTCAGCTATTAAAGTCTCTGGTTATATAAAAGCAGTGAAAATGTTTCTTAAGCTCCCAAAGGTCTTAGTTTTGAATCTGTACAAAGGGACGAATGATTATTTAACTTTAGATATTGTCCTAAGGTTGTATTCTAGGCAAGGATGGAACCCAAGTACAAAGCTGGTCTGGGTTTTCTGGTCAGCATCATAATTTCCTAACACTCTCCTCTCTGGCCCTTTCAGATGACTCTGTCAGCATGCCCAGTGTGGTAAGTGAACAAGAAGCTTACCTCCTGAGCACCATTGGAAGGAGGCGGTTCTCCAGCCATGTCTCCAGCATGTCTGCACCTCAGGCTGAGGTGGGCATGTTACCCAGCCAAAGGTAAACAGCCCTGCATATGTCGTACTCCACATCTGGGGGCAAAGGTATAAATTCTGAAAACTCACTCCTGTTACACTAAAAAGGGCCTAAAGAGAAGCAAACAATCCATTTTTTAAAGTATACCATTCAAACAAATTTTCAACAAGGGTTTGCACAACAATTTGTAGCATTTTCTAAGTCAGGCAAGCTGAAGGGATCTCAATTTCTGATCCAAGCATTGTTTCTCCTTAACATTGTTCTATAAATAGATATATGCTCTTCTTTCATGGTCTTCTTTCAGATGACATTCTTGTATTTCATATATATTATCAGCTAAGCTAATAATGGCTACCTGGTAAGTGTATAGGACTGCCTTGATATATTTGGTAGCTTAGACTTCTGATATGTCATCAGTATTTAGTTGGAGGTAGTGATGCTTAACAAAGCAAAAAAAGACCCATGCCAGTACGTGTGACCTTGGGCAGGTCATTTAACAAGAGTCCACAGTTTTCTCCTCTGTGAAACGAGAGGTTAGCTAAAATCTGCCTTTAAGGTAGCTTCCCTACTATAGAATTTTATGATTCCATAATTAGACTCTTTAAAACATTTTCTTTGGTGCTCTCTAACCTCTAAGAATATAGATTTGAAACTTTATACATATAGTTTACCATTTATATGGTAATACAGAAAATGATCTGACATAAGAAATAAAACATTATCTATTTCAGAGTCAGGACTTTTACTTTAGGAACTGAATTCTTTCAAAGAATCAGTCTTATGTTTTTATCTAGTTTATTGTTTATTCTTATTAACTATGGAGTTATTGTGGTATAACTTATACATGGAGAATAAGAACAATCAGGAGACATTCTTGTGCTCAGATAAATTTAGTTTACATGGAGAAATAATTACTCTGTACCTAAATCCTTTAGCCTATCATTCCTGAACTGTACAGATGAAGTAAAATTTGTGAAATAAAGCCAAATTTTGCAGAATATTTTAAAAATGGGGGAATGATAAAATATTAATAACTAAATTATATACTTGTAAAGAAAGCATTATTTATATACTATGGAGTTATAAAAATTGGTAATATAAAAGTATTATTATCATTGTAAGATACTGCTTTACCTACTGATAGTTTATCTTTGATAAGGAAGTCTTATAAATAAAATATACCAAAAAAGAGAGCCAAATTATAAAATATCCAAAAAAAAAGATATAAAGTCATACAGGCAGTTAATATGGGAGCATAGTGATTTATTTTTAATTCCTAGAAATATGCAAACTTTATTGAGAATAAACAAAACTTTAGTCTATGTAAAAGTTTTTATTTAAATTAGGGAATTTTAAGTAGAGATTCTTTTTGGTTATTTACATAACATAACCAGGCCATCAAATCGCTTTGAAATATCCATTAAGGAGTTATCTCATTTCTGGGGAGAAAATTTGTTTTATTATGGATAGACCAGAAACCCAGCAAAATAATATAGCTAAACTCTTTGGGCTTGAGTCCTGCTTGGGAGGGCTAGCAAAGGTAATGATGTCTCTCTCTGTTAGGGAAAGCCTCTTTCTGGGGATGGAGGCTATTTTTGCAGTATAGGTGAACAATAAAGAGTTTAATTCCATCCATTTTAACAACTATTTATTGAGTGCCACGTGGACACTTAGCTCAGAGCTAGGCACTGAAGGAAAGAGAAAGTATGTATGACATAGTTTCTGTTCACAAATCCCCATATCACCCAAATAAATTAGCGGCACCCAAATAAATCAATAAACTATTTAATCATTCTTTCACCAACCTGACAGGTTTCTTCTTTTGGCATTTACAATTCAGTCACTAGAGGATGGAGTGAGGAGGTGAATGCAAGTTCCATGTGAATATACCAGGGTTGTCTTCCTTCTTTTCATTCAACTTCCTTTTTCACTGCAAAATTAGCAGGTGCAATCAGGTTCTTTATTTGCTTTTCTTAATGGCATCAGCTCCAAGAGTTGGGTTGTGACAGTTCATGGTAAGTGGTTTCTGTGTGATCAGGTCACAACTCACAAGAAAGAAGCAGGATCCTGGTCAATGAAACATTATATGAACAAGACAGGTGAAAAGTCATAGCCACCCAGCCAAATGGTTATCAAAGGAATGATAGTTTCATCTTCTACAGACTCATTCCGCAATGTGTTCCAGAGCTCCTGTGTCCATTCGGAGCTTATCACAAGTCCCAACTCCTGACCAGTAAATAGATCACTCCTCTGAGAGTCATATCCACCCAAAGGCCTCCCCCCTCCCCATTGCCTTGAGTCCTATGTCTTGACCAACTCAGCACAAGGTGAAATGGTTGACTGTCTCCTTTTCCTTCCTTGTTCTGTTAAATTTATTTATTTATTTTTGGTTCTTAGAAGCAGAAAAGTGCATGCCTTTTTTTTTCCTTTTTCTTTTATTTCTTTGCATTTTCTTTCCCTAAATGCTTCATCTCCCTACCCCTCCTGCAGTGAACCTAATGTCCTCGATGACTCCCAGGGCCTGGCCGCCGAGGGCAGCCTCTCTAGGTACAGTGTCAATGCTACCTGTGTATTGGTGTCTGTGCTGGGAAACAAGCTGTTCCCTGTCTCCTCCGTCTCTCTGTCTCTCTGTCTCCTCCCGCCCCGTCTTGATATCGATTTCCATTCCTTGCCCTTTGTTGCTCATAAACACACGAGCCTGGAAGTCAAAGGTGTAGCCTCTTTCACTTTTCAGCTTCAGAGCTCCATCACAAATGGATTAAAAAGTCTACTTTAAAAAAAAAAAATCCCTGGAGTTCTTCTAGGGGTTTATCCCATGGACCATCTCAAGAGTTTGATATACAAAATGTTAAATTTATCCCAGCTAAACATTCCCTCCCATGCTGATAGTCTTTAAGAAATTTTTTTTTTTGTCAAAAGCCTTTTAATACAACTCCCTATCATTAGGAAGCCCCAATCTAGACAAGTCTTCCAGCCAATACCATGGGTGATAAGAAAACAGTGATACTATAATAAGAATACCAATGTCAACATGATTTATATAATTCCCTCTCTTTGGTGCATGCAATGTGACAGGCTGTTATGATAGCTTATTCAAACCATGTTTATATAAAGAATGTCTGTCCCAGTGCTAAGATGACCCCCAAATTTGCCACGAAATATCAGATACAAACATTTCTTGGTAAGAGACTTCTCATGATGCAAACAATATAATGGTTTGGCTATTGGTTTAAAGCTTCAGAAAGGGGGCCTGCACCTTTAACACTCAGATAAACCACGTCAAACATTCCTAATCTTGTGCTGTTGATTCACACCTCTCAACTAATCCTCATTAGGGGTAATGCTTCTTGTTCATGCTAAGAGTACCTTTGTTTCATCTCAAGAGAAAATATTCCCTTTCAGGTTTGCATTATATAGTGAGTGCTCCCATGTTTATTGCTGTATCACAAAGATGAGGAAATGTTGAGAGGCCGTTCCTGTGAAAGGCTGTCCTTTTTTTATTTTTTGCATCTTGTTCAGATTTCACATTTTCTTTTGCAACTGAAAATGGGAAATTTACTGCATCATCAGATGTATCTTTTTGTTTTTTTTAACTGGCCTCATAATTCATGACATTCATTTGTGTTTGCAAGCCCCTGCCTGGATAGATCAGTCTCTTATTTGTGGTAAATGTGGAAGTGTTGCAGAGTGCAGGCTTAATTCCATTATTGAGAACTGCAAGGACAGGGAAGAACAGAGTAGTCCTCAAGGTGGTTTCCTTCATTGTTCACAGTATTGGAAGAGCTCTGAACCCAGCCTAGCACCATGACCACTGGTTTCAAAGCATTTATTTGTTAAATGCTTAATATTACATACAAGACAGGAGAATCTAGCTAGGAAGGTGATTTCAATGTCCTACTGACAGTAGAAAGTATTAAATCAGACTTTGTCCCAGGTCTTTTCTAACTAGGCCAAATTCTATTCTTACTGAATAAAATACTAGTCTGGAGTTGGTGAGAGAAGACGAGAGTTTGAGTTAATTTTTATAAATTCTCCCTAAGACTTGTCCCTCTTTGTCAGGCTTAGGGTTCAAACGGACTAATCTAGAGTTGTCTAAACCAATCCAATCTGCCTTTGGTCCAGTGTAGATTGGAATAAACCCCAAGTTCTTGCTATGTGAGGGTGGTTCAGAGCCAACGCTATAGGTTTTATCTATAGATGAATTAGTTAATCACGTGAGTTCCTTGATGACTGTTTTGGATCAACTTTTGTTGATCTGTTGTTCCCATAACTGGTGTGTTTGCGTTCTGGATGCCAGTCACCCTGATCGATTAGTGATCATAAAGAAACCAGAAAATGAAGCGCTCACTTTGGATTCTAAAAAGTTCCACGCGTGCAGAGGCATCCGACAGCCGTAGCACGTCCGCCTTTGCCATGCACTGCAAATCATCTCTCTCAAACGCCACCAGGTCACCAAGTTCTCTTTGGAGGAGAGGAACTTTTGGCATTACTAAGAGGTGGGTTTATAAAATAGGATATATATTTTTAATATTTGGTTTCCAGGCTTTCTTATGTTTGGCATGAAACTTCTTTATGGTGCAGATTCTTAAGGTTCTAAAGAAGCAGTAAGATATTAACTATGTAAATTACATTTAGCACACACCCGAGCCCTCAACGAAGGAAAACCTGACTCTAAAGCTTAAAGAATATCAGGAAACATGCCTAACAGAAAGTATTAGACCCTGCTGCTCACCCCAACCCCACATTTTGATAAACTTTCTGGGGATTTGCTTTTGAAAGAACACTTGTTTTAGGCAGTGTGGGCAAGTTGGTCCGAAGCCTAAATGAGGAAGTCTCCAGGATAATAGTATAACCTGATAAATAGGTGGAAACCAATAAAAATTTTGCAGACCTTTAGAAAATTTCTTCCAGGATTTTTTTAATGTGTGGTAACTGGTTTCTTATAAAGATTCATAGGAAAAAGTATAAGTCTGTAAGAATCACTATGCTATGGTGAATTTTTTTTTCTTTTGGAACTAATAAATTGCAATAGTATGTATATCATGGAAGAATTCTCTTCTTTAAGAGTTTTACTCTTAGAAATACAGAAACTTCATTGTAGATCTTCTCTCCCTGTGTCCACCCCCAAATACACACACCATGGGCCATATTTCTCTCTCCAGAAGAATATAAACATGCAAAATGTTATTCAAGCACTTAAGCCTGGAAGTTTATACTTGAGAATTAAATTTTGTTTGGACATGTTAGAACATTTTGAAAGGCAGGAATTGACAATCAACTCTAGCTTAAAAAAAAAATAGAGAGAAGAGATTACAATGCTATTTGATTCCATAAGGGTAATTTTAATCACAGTGGAAAATAAGAATGTGACACAAGTTTGAACAAGATAGTCTGCGTGAAACAAAATAAAAATAATCTATCCATCTCATGATCATCCACATTTCCAAACAATGAAAATTTGGCAAGTACACCCAAATAGAAAAGATTAAAGCAACCTTGTTATGGAGTTGAGAATTAATAACTAAAAAAATATCTGTTTATCTGTTGTGATACACAGAGAAGTGTACTCTCCCGGTGTTAAATCAGTTCTTACAGGAGAACTAAGATCCAGATCCTTCCCTTTTTTGTCTGAATTCCAGTCTCTAATCTCTAAATGCTGTGGCATTTAAAATATATTTTCTTAGATGTTATGGAGGCTAAGTAAACTTTAAATGCTAATCTTTTACTGGGAAAGGGAAGAGTAGGATTTTGTCTACTGTTTATATCCCTGTTTCCTATAAATGCTTTATGGCTCCTTCAGTACTGGCTTCATGCATTCCTCAGCACAAGGCGGTCACCGGGTGAAAATGGCTATGCTGTGTGCCTTCTGTTCCCCCTCCAGATTTCTCTAACCATAATAAAATTAAAACTAAAAGTATAGATAAAAGCAAAGGAAATACAAATTCATTTCCTATAGTTTCACCCAGTACTTTTACTTAAAACTTTTATTTTGAAATCTATGTTGAAATACACTTTTTTTGTACTTTGAGATGAGTGACAGAAATTTTTATTGTATTACTGAATGGCCTTTTGTTCCCCTATCCTTTAAGAAATACCATTAAATATGTATTTACTGAACGACTGAGCGACTTCACTTTGACTTTTCACTTTCATGCATTGGAGAAGGAAATGGCAACCCACTCCAGTGTTCTTGCCTAGAGAATTCCAGGGATAGGGGAGCCTGGTGGGCTGCCGTCTACGGGGTTGCACAGAGTCGGACATGACTGAAGCGACTTAGCATGTATTTCATTAGGATATGCATACATATTAATTGTATATGGTGCTTCCCCGGTGGCTCAAGTGTAAAGAATCCACCCGCAATGCAAAAGAGTCGGACATGACTTAGCAACTAAACAACATATTTATACACTCCAAGTCTTCATGCTGAAATGAGAAAAGAAATCATTTGTGCCAGGATTGTCTTCTAACATTGTCTAAATTTTTCTAGCTTATAAATTACTTTCTTGCATTTTGTGTAAGGTCTTTGGTTTTTGTAGACAGTTGACTCATACCAGTTCTGCCAAGACCCATATTTACTTCTCTAAAATCCAGATTGTTTGCCAGAGTAATTAATATTGCTTAGTGACTCAGAAACACCAAGGATGATTTCACTTCAATTTAGAAAGTTTTGTTTGCTTTTATACTTATGGTTTTACCTTTTTATTTGACAAAACAGTGGAAATCAGCCATTTCTCATTCCGAAGATTAAAATTTTTAGGGAATTGGTTTTCTCTAGAGAGGTGCTTAGGGCAAACACCATGGTCTTCTGGTTGGTGTTATATTGCACCCCGATAGTCACGTATCACAAATCCTGCACATGACAGAAATATTACATGACATGGGGAGAACTAAACTGAAACCACCTTTTATATGCAACTCCAATTTGATATAGACCCAAAATTACTTCTGCGTGCATTACTTCTATTATTAATTTCTCTGGTTGTTTATTACTAATGTATCCTCTGCACACAGTTAAGCCAGACTTTGATGTTCCAAATATAAACATGTTAGCATCATATTTTTAGGGAGAATATATTAGCTGAGCTGTATTTCCAAGGGAATGTTCTATAATTTAATCATTGATATGTGCATTCCATGAAACACTAACTGTATCATTTATATAAAGCAACTAAATACTAAATCTATAAACCTGATCCATTTCTTAGAATGAGCCTCTCTATCCATAGAGAAAACTTTGATGCTTTTGATTCTTCCTTGGAATAATCATCGTGAAAGTACCATTATGTTTTGGCATTTAACACTCCCTGAGTGACATGTATTTCTTTTCTTGCACCATTTTTTTCTCACAATCTCAGATTACTGAATAAAAGTGAAAGCGGACTGCCTCTATTTCATTTTCTCTACCCAATTATTTTTAAGACTTTTTATTACCTACTTCCTTCTGGTGTTCTACAAGCAATAAACTCATTATAGATGTAAAACAATGAAGCATACTATGTTACATCACTTTTCATGTTCAAACCATTTCACATTGACTAACTTCTTTTCTCTACCTTAATGGGAGGTAGATGGTAAGTATTAACCTCCCTTTACGGCCAAGGGAACTGAGGTAACATTTAGATGTCAATGAAGAATCCATTCCAGTGAAAGCTTTGCTTGGTATTTGGGAAAAACTTGTTTCTACTTTTGTGCATATGGTAATCGAATACTTAATCTTTCCAGTTTAAGACACATATTAAAATGTATAATTAATAAGGAGATGTCATTTCAAACTTGCCAGCAACTTAGTCTGTATTGCTTATCAGAATTTATTGCATTGTTCCTTTGAGGTAATTTTCCATCTACATAGAAAGGTCATTTATGGTACAAGGTTATATATGTATAAAAACAATGTACATTGATCTTTTTGAACTTGATATTCAGGAGAATAAGAAAGTCTAAAAAAACACCTGTTTTGAAAACTCTATGGAATTTCGTGTATCCCAAATGGCCTAATTATTTCAGAAAAACTATGATAAACTCCATTTGGGAATCATTGAATTTTCTTCTAGTGGAAATATGACTAAGACTTTTAAAAATGACACGTGACTGTGTCAACCATGTAATGATTAACTATAGGGGAAACGTCTGATTGTCCATCTTGCCACCGACTTCTCTCCCTACAACTGCAGGGAGATTTTGTTTAGGGAGCTCATTTTTTTTTTAAATGGCAATGAATGCATACAGTCTTTTCCTTTTCATGGACAGTTGCTGATGCTGCATTCCTCTGTGGAATATTTTACTGTAAAAATTATTTGTAGATGACTCTCCTTTCGCAAAGGCAAAGCCGAAATTAATCACATTGGCATCATCCACAGGATTACAATGTTCTCTGGGGCACAGTATATTTCTTTTTTTCACCTCCACTCCCATTATAAACCCCTATTATACATATGCATGCAGAATGAAAAAGGATCATGGGTCCATGACAGTGTTTTCAGCTTCACCCAATACTAAAATAGGGACCACTGCTGGTAGCCATTTTTGCATATAAAAGACACACATACACAGTAAATTTGGGAGGAGCAGGTTGTTACTTTTACAAATTGTGTGCTATATTTGGGTGCAACTATTTGATAGTAATTAAGCTACTCAGTTGTAATGACAGCTTAATTTCTTTGCCAGCCTTATCAATCTAAAATCATTTTAAAAGACATTTTCATTGTCTACCTATGTGACTATTTACTCAGTCACAGACTTCAGGCTGCAAACATGTGTTGAATGTGACCCTTCACCCAAATGGATTCTGTGTCTGATGTGTTTGATATTTGTCCATCTTATTTTCATGTAAGTTGAAATATTTTAAAAGGTGTTCCCATCCATGTGATAGAGTTGTTCGTGTTTGTTCGTCACCACCTTTCTCCTTACCCTTGAAAAAAAAAATTGAGATTAGCATATGATGTGTTAAACCTTTTGGTGGCTTCCAAACCAGGGGTGTGATTGAATCAATGTTTTGCTGAATGACAGACTGGCATCAGTGATTGAAAACAGAATCTCAATTTTGGCAGCTTGGGGCTACAAGGCCTCGTGTCCTACTTCCTAAACCTCTGAAAATTCCCATCCCAGGGGTCCTTTCCTAACCCTCCTTCAAAGATAATGGTATCTTTGAAGTGACTGTTTCCTGTAAGTGATTTTGACTAACACCCACCAGAAGATTGTCTCATTTGCCTGCTCCGGGCACGCTAACACTGGTGATGCTCTTGACAGGGTGGCAAGTGTGCAGAGTGAACCTGGCCAACAGAACCTTCTCATTCAGCAGCCACTGGGGAGGAAGAGGGGCCTGAGGCAGGTAAGCAACCCTGAAAGGGCAGGGGAGACATGCTATGAAAGGGCGGTTCTATTCAATTTTTAGTGTATATTAAGACTCTATTTTATGTGTATTAAGACTCTGTTTTACCTGAAATATTTATTCCCCACCTGAAATAAGCAGTACAGAGCAACTTTAAAACATGGTAAGTGCTTGGGCAAAGTGGAGAGTTTGGGGCTTCTATTTTTAGCTCTAAATCTTAGTAGCAAACCTGGTTACTTGGTGAAATAAGTGGGCTTATGTTTTTATTTGCTCCCTATTCAGAAACCATTGCCAGTGAAACTACTGACCACGGAAGATTTGTTATAAAGTTCACTGAAGGCCTCTTTCTGTAGAGAGGCAGAGACAGTCATCCTTTCTTCCTCATTTCAAGATTAATGATTCTATTTAAAACTGAAATTGAAGTAAAGATTATTCTTAAAAATTTCCTTTGGTAGGGTGGGTTTCCTTTATGTTACCATCTAAATAAAAATCTAAATGAGGCTTTGTGCTGTGGCTTTGATGGGAACATCCCAGCACTGATCTGGAGGCTGGACATTTTCCCAGAATCTGGGGTGTTTTTCATCAGTCTTTCCTTCAAAGTTAGAATATATTCAGCTACAGCTTTTGGATGAGCAAAGGCTGACTAGTAAGCAATCATTGCTAGTTTTGTATCCTGAAATTCTTACTATAACTATTTTAATTTATATTAATGTTCTTAAGCTATATAAAGGGGTAATAATCGTTAAGATAGAATATAGGATTGGTTAAAGGGGATGCCAGAATTATATAAGTACTTGTGTTTAAATATGCAGGAAGCAGTTTATTTTATGGGCTAAGAATATAAGGAACAATCATAAGACTCCAAAGAGATCCTCAAAGAAGAGAACAAACCATAGAATCCTCTGAATTTAGTCTTTCCTCCCAGCAGTTAGATCCTTCCTGCTAGCTTTTTCTTCTGCCTATTCCCTTTAGCTAAGGCGTCCTCTACTGTCACGTCAGAAGACTCAGACTGAACCCAGAAACCGCCACGGGGCTCGGCTGTCAACCACCCGCAGGAGCATTCAACCTAAGACAAAGCCATCCGGTGAGGCCTCCTGTGTCCCTCTGGGTAGACATTGACACAAGGCCTACTGCCCTGCCACACAGCGGGGAAGGCCTTCAGAGACTGAGAGTCATGCAGATAAACACACCTTTGGAAGCCACTAGGAAAAGGGAAGAAGTTTCCCAGGAAACTTGAGTGCCTTTTTTTCCCCTCACCTTCCTCAATCCCATCTCTCTCCTCATGCACCTAGGTAAATGAATAATTCCCTTGTCTTTGGGAATTGTCTTTACAAAAGTCTTTATACTCTTTGCTATGAAAAAACTAAGAAATATTTAATAATAAAATTACTATTGAGGGCTTCCCTGAAGTTCCATGGTTAAGAATCTGTCTGCCAAATGCAGGGGACACAGGTTTAATCCCTGGTCCGGGAAGTCCAAGTTGAACCACAAATGCTATGAAATTTGATGATAGAAGATTGTGTTTTATTTACCCAAGCCAGGAGCTGGGTTTGTTATATGTCTCACCAAAGACAAGGGCATGATGAGTAATAGGAACTTTTAATTCCTGTTGGCAGTTGTTATGAGCGATGACCAAGTTCACTTAATGCTTTGTACTGATCTTGTTTTTATGGAAAAACAATTTATGCAGAAAGGTTCTTTTATGTAAAAATGATTTTTCTACCCATGTGCTACTGTTTGTAAGAAGTGAAGTGAAGTGTTAGTTGCTTAGTCATGCCCAACTCTTTGGGACCCCATGGACTGCAGCCCACCAGGCTCCTCCATCCATGGGATTTTCCAGGCAAGAATACTGGAGTGGGTAGCCATTTCCTTCTCCAGGGGATCTTCCCGACCCAGGGATTAAACCTGGGTCTCCTGCACTGCAGGCAGATTCTTTACCAGCTGAGCTATGAGGAGAGCCCCTAAGAAGGTAAAATCAAAACATGTATCTAATGGCCTAATGTGCTCTCATTTATTGGTAAACGAGCAATGTCTTTACTAAGAAAGGCAGGAGACACTGGTTAAGGCTAATTATTAAGCACTGCCAACCTACTATCCTCCTATTCTGATTTACTGCTCTACTTCCAACCTACAGCGGACCAAAAACGATCTGTGACCTTCATCGAGGCTCAGCCAGAGCCAGCAGGTGCCCCAACAGACACACTTCTTGCTACAGGCCAGCCACAGGGCTGCAGCCCAGCCCCATCCAGAAAACCGGAAGGAATGGACAAACCAGTGCTCACGTCTTCCCCCGCCATTGTTGTTGCTGATCTTCACAGCCTGTCTCCCAAGCAGGTGAGGGCCCTGGAGAAACAAGCAAGTCTTGCTCTTTGCATATGTCTGTATAGGAATGGGGATATGTAAATGTCATCCATATCATTTGAGTCTGAGTCAGTAATGTTTTGTCAGACACTGGTCCTATCCTTATGAAAAAAAAAATCAAGTATATGGCCAAGAATATATCTACTTGAGAAGGAATAAGAGAAGTCTTTATACTCTTTGTTATGAAAAAACTAAGAAATATTTCATAATTAAATGACCACTGAGGGTTTCCCTGGAGGTCCATTGGTTAAGAATCTGCCTGCCAATGCAGGGGACACAGGTTCGATCCTTGGTCCGGGAAGATACCACATGCCACAGAGCATCTAAGCCTGTGTGCCACAACTACCGAGCCCATGCTGCACAGAGGAGAAGCCACCACAGTGAGAAGCCAGTGTACCTCAATGAAAGAGTAGGCCCCACTTGCCACAATTAAGGAAAATCCACGTGCAGCAACACCTAGCACAGTCAAAAATGAATAAGTAAATATATACATAAAATTAAAAAAATAAAATTACCATTGAAAACCAGTATACTATACATGGCTGACAGTTCAATGAAAAAAAATAAAGTTACCAATTTAGATGAAACCTTTAAATACATACTTAGTCACGAAGTCATGTCGGACTCCTTGTGACCCCCCTGGACTGGCTCCCAGGTTCCTCTGTCCATGGGATATCTCAGGCAAGAATTCTGGAATGGGTATCCATTGCCTTCTCCAGGGGATCTTCCCAACCCAGGGATCAAACTCATGTCTCTTGCGTCTCCTATAATGAAGGTGGAGTCTTTACCATCTGAGCCACCAGGGAAGCCCTTTAAACATAGAATCTTCTGAGAGGAACTTTTGTTTTGATCTTTTTTTGTTGCTGTTTAGATATTTTTTTTGTTGTTTTGATCCCACATTCTTCTCATGTGGTATTTAAAGAAAGCTAAGGGGCAATATATTATATACATTTTTAAAGTCTTTAATGGTTAAAATCATTGTAATACCTTTATCTCATTTTACCCTCACAGTCTACAAGGTGAACAGGGCAAAAAATGAGGCTCATGCAGCAGGTTAGAAAACTGAGGCTTAGAAAGTTGAAAGGGCCTATATAAACTCTCACGTATGCTGCTGCTGCTGCTAAGTCGCTTCAGTCGTGTCCGACTCTGTGCGACCCCATAGATAGCAGCCCACCAGGCTCCTCTGTCCATGGGATTCTCCAGGCAAGAACACTGGAGTGGGTTGCCATTTCCTCCTCCAATTCATGAAAGTGAAAAGTCAAAGTGAAGTTGCTCAGTCGTGTCCGACTCCTAGTGACCCCATGGACTGCAGCCCACCAGGCTCCTCTGTCCATGGGATTCTCCAGGCAAGAGTACTGGAGTGGGGTGCCATAAGGTTAAAACTAGGTCCAGCCTTGTGATTCCTTTCCAGTCACAGCTGGACAACAGTAATTTTTGATCCTCTTTCCTGGTATCCATCCTACCTTTCAATGTTACGATCCTTTTGGTCATAGGGTGAGAACTTCCTCGCTGAAGAAGGAGAAAGGAAAGAGGACACAGAAGTACAAGGTGCTACAGCACACAGCCCCCTCTCTACGCAACTCTCAGACCCTGATGACTTCACAGGCCTTGAGACATCCATCCTCCTACAGCACGGAGACACAGTTCTTCATATCAGTGAGGAAAATGGCATGGAGAACCCCCTGCTGGCGAGCCAGTTCCCTTTTACTCCCACTGAGCGGGGGGAGACGGATGTCGACCTAGATGAGTCTCACGTTTAGTTCTGTACCTTTTAAGTGTTGTAGGTGTAGACAAGACGTGGAAGGGATCAGTTTGCTGAAAGTTGAAAACGTTCACTTGGAATATATGAAAACATAGCACTTTACACTCAATGGGTAGCACAAATCCCAGTAGATTTTTCTGCCAATGTGCATATTGTTTCATGAACATCGTTAAAAAATCAATGGCTAAGATGGTTTGGTTGTGTAAAGACCATGAAATCCAGGAAGGAATAAAGGGACAGAGCCATTTCACTGCACATTGTTTATGATTCAAGAAGCCTTGAGCAATTAAAAATGTATAATATTACAGAGCTGCTTACCTAGGAATATTAAGAAGTAATGTATTCTAAAAAACTAATGCAATTTTTTGAGGTTACATAATACATCTCATGCAAATGTTTATTTTTCTAATTTTAAAAACATTAAATCAGGTGGCTATACAAGTAGCAATTTACATAAAAAATAATCAAAAGGAAAATATTAGTTTGGGAAAACTAAATATTAATAGCAAATAAATCTGCAGCCATTTTTTTTTGGATCAAAAATATAACCATTTAGAAGAAAAAATACTATTTTTAGAACTATGAACTTTTCAATTTATTTTTTAACTGTCATTTTCATTACATATTGTAAATCAAAATGCTAATGCCATAAGATCATTCCATTTCATAATCAACACAGAGAATATTCTAGAAATTATCAGACATAATTCTGAATTAAGAAGACATAAATAGCCTATGATAAAAATTAAATATAAATATAATAGCTAGAAAGAGATGGTATTCCTACTTCTAGCCCTGATGACATCAATGCCAACATTGGAAAATATCAGGAAATGTAGTTATTTTCCCTTATAGTGTCCTGTGCCTGCCCTTAAGGGCATATTTTCAGATATTAAGATTAGTGTTATTAGAATTGGTTCAATAAAATAACTTTTCTCAATGTTAACAGATTTATATGATCCTTTAGATGTTAAGCTTATGAAGAAAAAATATAAAGTGTGCAATTTCTTTATAGACACAGTCAGCTTGTGTATTTTACTTTAACTTGACATTCAGTTACTTCAAGAAAAGTATAAAACTTAGGAGGCTCATGAGGCCATATCTAGTGTGTTATTAATCCTATAGTAGGGCTTGGCATCTTACAGTTCAAGATTAAATTTCAAAACTTTAACAATTTATATTAGAAAATTGTTACATAACTTCTAAGCATATAAAAATTCATATACATACCTAAATTGGTATGGTGGTGGGGTTTGTGTGTGTGTTTTCTAGCACTCAAGCTACAGTTTAGACTATAATTACATTGCAATGAATTTAGAACCCATTCTGTACACTTAAACTTTGACTATGTTGGTTATGAAATGTATATGTATATATAAAGGAGACCTATTAAACCCACCCAAATCACAAAGGAAAATTATTTTCCTGTTAGCATTGCTTATTAAACAGGCATTGTTTGTTATTGTGATTTATATTTTCCAATATAATTTGGGATTTTGGTCTCATTCACAGTAGAATGAAAGATATCTGTGAGTTAAAGGACAAAACTAAACATTGCAAATCTAAACATTCAGAAAACAGAGGTGGTAAATGACCTCTTCTACATTTTACAATATTTTCAGGACATTTATGCTTAATGCTGAGTTCTCAAATGCAGAAATACACATAAAGAAGTGGTTTTATAATTCTTGCTAAGGTGATATATTTCATCTGCTTAAAATTATGCTGCTCCCTTAGTGTTAGAGGCCTTATGTTTGGTAATTACAAATGTCTGGGCTATATGAGTCTCCTGTATGTGCGTGTTTTGTTCCAGTTCCTTGATGCTTGACTCAAATTCTCTGTGTATAATTGTATCAAATATTTAAAAAGTAAAAGGGTCGAAGAAAATTGTTAAACATCTGACCAGAATCCTATATACCTTTATATATATATTTGAAAAGTAATAGACTGTGTTGAACATGACTATGCTGACCTGTCTGCCTTTTAGCCTGATTCCTTCACTTTAGTGTTATGGAAGTCTGTTGGAAACTTTTCCAATAAGCTAAGTAATGTTGTACCTTGCAAAAAAGCCTCCACTCTGACAAACAGGGCCTTATAGAATAGGAATGTTTTCATATTGGGACTATGGAGATTTTACAGATGTATACATCTGTTCCATTTAAGGTGCCCTTAAATGTGTTGAATGTAATGTGTTAAATGTCTGTGTGTAATTGCTAAAATACATGTATGTGCATAAGATTGTCACAAGATGTATTCTCAGGAATACTGTTCCCTGGATTTTGAAGGAATAATTATTTTAAAAAAAAGTTGGAGAAGATTAGAAAAAGATCAAGATAAGTAACAATTTTTTATAATTCAAAATATTATTGAGTATATGACTAAAAGTTAATTATTACATATGATAAATATAGTATTGGTAATACTAGATCATTTCTTAAGCTATGATACTTAACAATATTTATCTTGTTCAGAGGAAAATAAAAACAGACACCTACTTCCCATGTACAAAAAAATTGGATTCAACCAAGGGACTGCTCTTCTGAAATTAACTTTTGAGAGACCTTGGAATGAGCATGTGTCCTCCACAATAGTGGGTGTAGATTTACTCAGATTCAATTAAAGCAGTTCAAATTCTGGATACACCATTTTATACAACAAAATATTTAACTTCTGTTTTTCAGTATTTGCTGCTTTCTGTAATTCTTTTAGGTAAGTTTTATTTCTTTTTTCCAAAAATGAAACTGAGTTATTGAGTGCATTGGGACAAGGCACTTAGAGCTATAGTGTCAAAAGGCATAAATGGGGATAACAATACTGGGAGAAAAATCCGTAGAATTTGGGGGTCTGGTTTGGGCTTGTTGAGTAGGCTGGAAGTAATGTGTTTACTAGTTCAAGCCTCCAAGAGTACTCTGGGCAGAATACCAAGAGTACTTTCTTTAGTATTTGTCCCTTTAATCAATTTAAAACATTCTCTACTCTGCTGTCCAGCTCTGAGAGTATCTGAACAGGAATAGAGTATATGTTGGGACCAACAGGGAAAAAAAGGTCATAAATAGAATGACAGTCCAATATAAAACTAAATACCCTTTGTCAAGTTATACAGAGACTTTAATAGTCTCCGTAATTAGCTGCTATCACACCGAGTTTTGCTGTTGCCCTGTCACCTCACACTTCCAAGTCCATGGCCTTGTCTTGGCAGTGACTAGAAAGTCTCACTTCCTCATTTACTTCAGTGGGTCCTAACTGCACCTTTTCAGAAACAAAGTTTGCTTTGACACTCAGGAGAATAAAAATAAGTTAGAGCAGAATGTATTTGGAAAAACTTAAGACAAATTTACTTATGTTGTTTTAGGATCATTTAGGATTACAGATCAATGTACCTCCATATTTTTCAAAAGTCACTGTGACTGCAGGATGAAAATCCTTTATTAGCCATTTTACAGGTAAAAGCAAAAGATTGACTACACAGCCGATTTCCCTCAGATTACTATAAAGTTTGTTATGAATACTGAATGACCAAAGAGCATGGAAAAAATGCATATGAATAAATATTGAAATGTTTATGAAAGATATTTATGAAAGATAAGACTTCTGTGTTTGAATATGCACATATAATAAAATAAATCTAAAAATATTTAAGATGCCTGATTGAGTTTCATTCCTCATTTTTCAACACAGGAAATAGGTTAACTCATTCAGAAAAGTGTTCATTTTAGACCCTGAGGTGTGCTTTGTTTTGGACCCCTGGAGCTCATCTTGACACTCCTCCTCAACCCTCATAGTCTGGCCTGAAGTCACCTTTCAGTTCAATACCTCTAATTCCTCCCTCTTCCAAATGAGCTCCATTCTACTCATGCTTTCCATCCTTAACTTTCAAAATTAAGGAGAATGGGCACACTGGGAGACAAATACCCCAGTATGACTTCTCTGCTTAAGTATGATCATTTGGAAGGACTGGTAGATTTCCCAAGAGGAATGTTAAGGGCCAGGTTATTCTCTGAATGTGGCCAGAACCCCATGGGATCCAACTTTACCATCACAGTTCTGTCTTTTATACAAAGTGCCTTATCCTTAAACTCAAAGTAATGCTCTTACTAAACTTTTTTTTTCCCATGTGAATTTGTTACTGGAAAAATTGTGTTCCTCTCTTTGTGGGAGTCAAGCCAAAAGACACAACCAAGTCAAAGATTCGAGAAGGAAGGATGTATTACTTTCAGCAATAAAGAACAGTGAGAATCTTTCCCAAAGCAGCGTCTCCCCAACTGGGAAAGTGGGTAATGTGTTTTTTCTCTTTTGGTTTGGGGGTGTGTGTGTGTGTGTGTTAAGTTTTAAGCTAAGGGTACATGTGTATTCAGGAAGGGGCTTGGTGGGTAGACAGTCCCTGATTTAGTGATTAAAGACATCAGGGTCAGAAAAGGTAAACAGCATCATTTCTTAGGTTCCAACTGATCTGGTGGTTGAGGCTTCAGGCTAATCATTTTCATGGAAAAGAACTGGCTGAATTCACAACTGATACTGTATCTTTGGGGCTTCCCAGGTGCCTCAGTGGTAAAGAATCTGCCTGCCAAGCAGGAGACCTGGGTTCGATTCCTGGGTTGTGAAGATCCCCCGGAGAAGAGACCGGATACGCACTCCAGTATTCTGGCCTGCAGAATTCCATGGACAGTCCATGGGGTCGCAAAGAGTCGGAAGCGACTAAGTGACTTTCACTTTCACTGTATCTTTAGGAATGTTACTTCTATCTATGCCTGATAACAGTGTTTGTTTCCGCATTCTTTGGTCTCCTTAAGATCATTAATTACTATACAAAAGAATCTGAAAAAGATTTAAGAACTTAACTAAAAAAGATTAAGAAACTCCTCAGAAGACTGGGAGACCAGACAGACCTGGTTTTTAGTTTTTGTTTTTTGAAAGCCCTGTTTCAAAAACTGAGGTCAGAGGAAGGATGAAGGTGCCTCATTGCGAGGCCCCGCCCCTAAGCCCTTAAGGTGGCAGTCCTTCCCTCTAGGGGAGGCGGGACTTCCCCCTTAGGGCAGCTGCTTCCGGCGGAATCCGGAAAGATCTACGGAGAAGAGGCGGAACCAAAACTGCTCGGCCAATCTGGGCAGGACGCCTTCATCGAGCCGGGCTCTCGTGCGGTAACTTGCGTTGGAGCACTAGCACCATGGCGTCTGGTTGCAAGATTGGCCCTTCCATCCTCAACAGTGACCTGGCCAGTTTAGGGGCCGAGTGCCTCCGGATGCTGGACTCTGGGGCCGATTATCTGCACCTGGATGTAATGGACGGGTAACTCTCCGCGGGGTTCGGGCCTGGGTTGTCGCGTGGGGCGGGATAGGCTCCCATTGACTGAGTACCTGTTAGGTGCACGGCGTCCCTGTGTCGCGAAGCGCCTCACTCTGAACGCGGTACTGAGGAGGGGGCCTGAGGTGGAAACCCAGGAGGTTCCGCTTGGAGGGGACCTGGGCTGCGACCGTGTCCCAAGCCTCATCTTCTCCCCTCCCCTTTACATAACGTGTATTCTTCTAGCACTTAGCACCCGGAAGCGACCTTAAATCTCTAGGACCTGTCTCTCATTTTCAGGTGGAGAAACTGAGGCCCAAGGGGATAGGCATGACTTGCCCAAGCTCATATAGCTAGTTAGTGGCATTGCTGGGGAGACAGACTTGTATAACGATGACGAGCTTTGCAGCTGGAGTGAGAACGCCCGAGTTCTGCCACTTGCTAGGTTACTTGGGACAAGCCATTTAACCTCATTGAGCTTCAGTTTCATTCTGTGAAAAGTGGGAGTAATAACACTCTATTGCCCAGGCATCTTTGGAAGATGAAATGAGCTGGTACAGGTAGTTTACAATGCCTGGCACATGGTAAATTTTCTATAATTGATGATAATTGTTGTCTCTTTGTTCGAATTTTGATTTTCCTATCTATTTTCTCTTCAGGCACCCTGCTCTTCAGGGAGGTCAGTTTTTTGTAAGTAATTTTTAAGCACTGTAGTTATAGCCCATAATCAATATTGTTTGAAATCAGATTGATGCTAGTTTCATAAGTTGGTTATAAAATGAGGAACAAAGCTAGAGAAAACAGTTAATACTCCCTCAAGGTTACACACATTGTGACAGAGTTGCAACTTGCATTTGTCGCACTGATAACTGCCATAAGATCAAAACGGCCGTTAACCATGGTTTGGGGTAGAAGAGTAAATTTATTGTAAATAGGTAAAATCTCTGTGAGTGAGTGAGTGAAGTCGCTCAGTCGTGTCCGACTCTTTGTGACCCCATGGACTGTAGTCTACCAGGCTCCTCTGTCCATGGGATTATCCAGGCAATAGTACTGGAGTGGATTGCCATTTCCTTCTCCAGAATATTACTTCTTCCAAAACCTAGATTTTTAGTTTGCTATCACATGTAACTCTATTTATGTACTTTGTTTTTTGACACCTTTGCTTGAAAGCCCTGAACTTCGAAAAGTTACTGGAGTATGTACTCACAGATGGGTAGCTACATTTTTGTGTCTGAGATATAGAATGAGACATAATTCTGAGTCACTTAGGAGTCTCGGGATAGAGCAGACTTCCCAGGTGGCGCTAGTGGTAAAGAACTAGTGTCTGCTAATGCAGGAGACACAGGAGACATGGGTTCGATCCTTGGGTTGGGAAGATTCCCTGGAGGAGGAAATGGCAACCCACTCCAGTATTCTTGCCTGGAAAATCCCATGGACAGAGGAGCCTGGCAGGCTACAGTCCATAGGGTCGCAAAGAGTTGGACACAAATGACTTAGCACTTACGAGTATAGTCTGACCATGTTTAAGTGAATGAATGGAGAAAATAATTTGTCCCAGTTTATCAGTCAGAATATCAATGATAACAATAGGGAATAATAAATATAGAGCTCATAAAGAACACTCGATTGTTTCTGTTCTAATACTTTTTTTTAGAGTTTTTTTCTTTTTTTCTTTTTCTTTTTTATTGAGGGATAATTGCTTTACAGAATTTTGTTGTTTTCTGTCAAACCTCAACATGAATCAGCCATGGTGGTGGTGGTGATTTAGTTGCTAAGTCGTGTCCGACTCTTGCGACCCCATGAACTGTAGCCCGCCAGGCTCCTCTGTCCATGGGATTTTCCAGGCAAGAATACTGGAGTGGATTGCCATTTCCTTCTCCAGGGGATCTTCCTGACCCAGGAATCGAACCCAGGAATCAAACCCAGGTCTCCTGCATTGCAGGCAGATTCTTTACCTACTGAGCTACAAGGGAAGCCCTGAATCAGCCGTAGGTATACATATATCCCCTGTTCTAATACTTTTTGTGAATTATCTCATGCAGCCCCATGTGCTTGCTGCTGTTATCAGCACCAGAGTTGACAGTGAGGAGTCTAATAAAAGAGAGATTAAGTTCCCTTGTAGCTAGGAAATGGTGGAACCCGGATCGGAAGCAGGCAACAGTTTGTTTTGTCTCAGAAACTGTCTTCTCTGGGTATTCGGCTTACAGAGAATGATTAAGATATTGTCTGTCTTTGAGAGACAGCTAGTTTATATTTTTGTCATTTATTTCATATCTCCTGCTGCACGGTAAACTCTCTGAAAGCACAGCTCACCTCTGTTCTCTGCAGGCAGGAAAAGCACTATGGCAGGCCTAGTTATAATTGGTTGGATGAATTGCTTTATCATAATAGAGGTATCTTCTAAGAAATCTCTTGGCCCTCCCAGGCCTATGGCAGTCCCTGAGCTTGTTAAGTAAATGTATTTGTTTTTTATTGACTCCTTTCCCCTTTTACTGAGAAACATCTTGGTTTGAAAATAAGCAAATTTTGCATACACTATTTTAAAAACCTTTCCCTGTTAATCATCACAACTTTGAATTTTCATTCCCATTTTGCAATAGGAAACCAGTTGGGGAGGTTCAGCCCCTTCCCCAGTGTCCCATCAGAACAGGCAGGGCCTGGCTAAACTGCAGTGCTGCTTAGGCCCAGGGTATGAAAGAGGGGCTGTGGACTCCCTCCACGTTCTGCCTCCATGCTTTTCCTTGCCCCTTAAAAATCTTACATTGAGCTTGATGCACTGGTTGTTCTCTGGTCCTCTGTCTTTCCCTGAAGTCCCCACTGTGTCTTCTGATTAAAACTGAAGAACTTTGAAAGTGAGAACAAGTTTTGGAAACACTGGTCGGTGGAGCACTAGTGTGGTTGGATATTTGAAGTAAAGGACAGGTGGGTTTTTCTGGGAAAAAAAATTGGAGAGCATGTAAACATAAATGTGTCTTGACAGGAAGTGATTGGAAATGTATGGGTCTTTAAGTGTAGGAACAGAGCAAATAAGCAATTTCTAAATTAGTTGTTGTTGTCTGGTTGCTAAGTTGTTCCAGCTCTTTGTTACCCCATGAACTGCAGCATGCCAGGCTTCCGTCCTTCACTATCTCCTAGTGTTTGGTCGTGTTGATTGAGTTGGTGATGCCATCCAACCATCTCATCCTCTGTTGCCCCCTTTTCCTCCTGTATTGTCTTTCCCAGAATCAGGGTGTTTTCCTGTGAGTTGGCTGTTCGCATCAGATGACCAAAGTATTGGAGCTTTAGCATTAGTCCTTCTAATGAATATTCAGGTTTGATTTCCTTTAGGATTGACTAGTTTGATCTTGTTGTCCAAGGGACTCTCAAGAGAGTCTTCTAAGCACCACAATTCAAAAGCATCAGTTCTTCGGTGCAAGCCTTCTTTATGGTCCAACTCTCATATCCCTACATGAGTACTTGAAAACCATAGCTTTGACTACATGGACCTTTTTCAGCAAAGTAATGTCTCTGCTTTTTAATATGCTGTCTAGGTTTGTCATAGCTTTCCTTCCAGGGAGCAGCAGTAGTGCTAGTCACTCAGTCATGTCCAGCTTTTGCGACCCAATGGACTTTAGCCTGCCAGGCTCCTCTGTCCATGAAATTCTCCAGGCAAGAATACTGGAGTGGGTTGTCATTCTCTTCTCCAGGGGATCTTCCCTACTCAGGGCTTGAACCCGCATCTCCCTCATTGCAGGCAGATTCTTTACCACTGCACCACCGGGGAAGGCCTTCAAGGAGCAAGTGTCTTAATTTTTTAATTTCATGGCTGTAGTCACCATCTACAGTGAATTTGGAGCCCAGGAAAATAAAGTTTGTCTCTGTTTCCACTTTTTCCCCTTCTCTTTGCCGTAAGTGATGAGGCCAGATGCCATGATACTAGTTTTTAGAATGTTAAGTTTTAAGCCAGCTTTTTCACACTCTTTCACCCTCATCAAGAGGCTTTTTGGGTCCTCTTCCCTTTCTGCCACCAAAGTGGTATCATCTGCATGTCTGAGGTTGTTGATATTTCTCCTGGCTATCTTGATCCAGCTTTTGATTCATCCAGCTCACCATGTCACATGATGTATTCTGCATATAAGTTAAGTAAGTAGGGTGACAGTATATGGCCTTGCTGTACTCCTTTCCCAATTTTGAACCAGTGCATTGTTCCATGTCTGGTTGCTTCTTCAGTTGCATACAGGTTTCTTTAGGAGGTAGGTAAGATGGTCTGATATTTCCATTTCTTTAAGAATTTTCCACAGTTTGTGGTGATCCACACAGTCAAAGGCTTTAGCGTAGTCAATGAAGTAGAAATAGATGTTTTTCTGAGATTCCCTTGCTTTTTCTATGATCCAGCAGATGTTGGCAATTTGATCTCTGGTTCCTCTTCCTTTTCTAAATGTATTATGTACATCTGGAAGTTCTCAGTTCACATACTGCTGAAGCCTAGCTTGAAGGATGTTGAGCATTACCTTGTTAGCATGTGAAATGAGTGCATTTGTGCGGTAGTTTGAGCATTCTTTGGCATTGCCTTTCTTTGGGATTAGAATGAAAACTGACCTTCTCCAGCCCTGTGTCTGTTGCTGAGTTTTCCAAATTTGCTGGCATACTGAGTGCAGCACTTTACAGCATCGTCTTTTGCAGTTTTAGATAGCTCAGCTGGAATTCCATCACCTCCACTAGTCTTTTTGTAGTAATGCTTCCTAAGGACCACTTCACACTCCTAGATGTCTAGCTCCAGGTGAGTGACCCCACCATCGTGGTTATCCTGGTGGTTAAGACCTCTTTTGTATAGTTCTTATATGCATTCTTGCCACCTCGTCTTAATCTCTTCTGCTTCTGTTAGGTCCTTACCATTTCTGTCCTTTATCATGCTCATCCTTGCATGAAATATTCCTTTGATATCTCCAGTTTTCTTGAAGAGATCTCTATTCTTTCCCATTTTGTTGTTTTCCTCTACTTCTTTGCACTGTTCATTTAAGAAGGCCTTCTTATCTCTGCTTTTCTTTGAAACTGCATTCACTTGGGTGTATCTTTCTGTTTTTTCCTTGCCTTTCACTTCTCAGCAATTTTTTTTTTCAAAATTTCCAGTACTGGGCCCACAGTCTCACAGGCCACCATTAGCCAGTAAAACCTCCTCAGACAACCTTCTTGTATTTCTTTTTCTTGGGGATGGTTTTGGTTACTTCCTTCTACACAGTGTTATGAACTTCTGTCCATGGTTCTTCAGGCACTCTACCCAGATGTTATCCCTTGAATTTATTCATTGCCTCCACTGCATAATCAATCATAAGTAGTTTGATTTAGGTCAAATCTGAATGGCCTAGTGGCTTTTTCTACTTTTTTCAATTTAAGCCTGAATTTTGCTGTAAGGAACTCATGAGATGAACCACATTCAGCTCCAGGTCTTGACTTTGCTGACTTTGTAGAGCTTCTCCATCTTCGGCTGCAAAGAGTATAATCAGTCTGATTTTGGTACTGACCATCTGGTGATGCCCATTTGTAGAGTCATCTCCTGTTGTTGGAAGAGGGTGTTTGCTATGACCAGTGTGTTCTTGACAGAGTGTCTCTGTTAGCCTTTTCCCTGCTTCATTTTGTACTCCAAGGCCAAACTTGCCTGTTAATCCAGGTAACTTGACTTTCTACTTTTGCATTCCAGTCCTCTGTGATGAAAAGGACATCTTTTATTTTGGTGTTATAGAAGGTCTTGGAGATTTTCATAGAAACATTCAACTTCAGGTTCTTTGGCTTTAGTGGTTGGAGCATAGAGTTGGATTACTGTGATATTGAATGATTTGCCAGGATCATTCTTGCCTTTTGGGACTGCACCCAAGTACTGCATTTCAGCCTCTTTTGTCGGCTGTGAGGGCTACTCCATTTCTTTTAATCGATTCTTGCCCACAGTAGTAGATACGATGGTCATCTGAATTAAGTTCGCCCATTCCAGTCCATTTTTAGTTCACTAAGATGTCGATGTTGACTCTTACCATTTCTTGTTTGACCGTATCCAGTTTACCTTGATTCATGAACCTAACGTTCCAGCTTCCTATGCTGTATTGTTCTTCATAGCTTCGGACTTAACTTTCCCCACCATATACATCCACTGCTGAGCGTCATTTCCACTTTGGCTCAGCCTCATCATTCTGTGTGGAGCTGTTTCTCCGCTGTGCTCCTGTAGCATATTGGACACCTCTGACCTAGGGGACTCATCTTTCAGTGTCATATCTTTGTGCCTTTCCATATACTGTATACGGGGTTCTCTAGGCAAGAATACTGGAGCAGTTTGCCATTTCCTCCTCCAGTGGACCACGTTTTATCAGAGCTCTTCACTTTGACCCGTCCATCTTGGGTGGCCGTGTACTACATGACTCACAGCTTTATTGACTTACACAAGCCCCTTCTCCATGGCAAGGCTGTGATCCGTGAAGGGGTCCTAAGTTAGGATGATTTAAAAGCCAGGGAGATTGCACATTAGTACTAGATTTCTGACTTTTGAAAAACTTGCAGAAATTTCCAGTACTGGGCCCACAGCCTCACAGGCCACCATTAGCCAGACCAGATCTTCATTTGTCCCCTGTCTCCTTCTGCCCTGTTTCAATCCTCCATGCTATCTGCCAACCCAGTCACCCCATCCCCACCCCCGACTACTTTCTCTCTCTTAAGGCTCTCCTCCCTTGGACTTTTTTTTCAGTTAGTTATTAATTGTCAGTGAAGGGACAGACAGGCCCAGCAGATAAGAGCCTGAACTTTGGAGCTAGGTTGACTGCCTCCTGCACTTACTGGTTGTGTGAGCTTGAGCCTCTCTTTCTCATCTATCAGTTCAGTCGCTCAGTCGTGTCCAACTCTTTGCGACCCCATGAATTGCAGCACGCCAGGCCTCCCTGTCCATCACCAACTCCCGGAGTTCACTCAAGCTCACGTCCATCGAGTCGGTGATGCCATCCAGCCATCTCATCCTCTGTCGTCCCCTTCTCCTCCTGCCCCCAATCCCTCCCAGCATCAGGGTCTTTTCCAGTGAGTCAACTCTTCGCATGAGGTGGCCAAAGTATTGGAGTTTCAGCTTTAGCATCAGTCCTTCCAAAGAACACCCAGGACTGATCTCCTTTAGAATGGACTGGTTGGATCTCTTTGCAGTCCAAGGGACTTTCAAGAGTCTTCTCCAACACCACAGTTCAAAAGCATCAATTCTTCGGTGCTCAGCTTTCTTCACAGTCCAACTCTCACATCCATACATGACCGCTGGAAATACCATAGCCTTGACTAGATGGCAAGTAATGTTGGCAAAGTAATATCTCTGCTTTTCAATATGCTATCTAGGTTGGTTATAACTTTCCTTCCAAGGAGTAAGTGTCTTTTAATTTCATGGCTGCAGTCACCATCTGCAGTGATTTTGGAGCCCAAAAAAATAGAGTCTGACACTGTTTCCACTGTTTCCCCATCTATTTCCCATGAAGTGATGGGACCAGATGCCATGATCTTCGTTTTCTGACTGATGAGCTTTAAGCCAACTTTTTCACTCTCCTCTTTCACTTTCATCAAGAGGCTCTTTAGTTCCTCTTCACTTTCTGCCATAATGGTGGTGTCATCTGCATATCTGAGGTTATTATTTCTCCCAGCAATCTTGATTCCAGCTTGTGCTTCTTCCAGCCCAGCATTTCTCATGACGTACTCTATAAAAATACAGAAAACAATGGTACCTGTCTCACTGAATTGTTGGCATGATTTTAATGAGTTAATATGATGGAATTGTTTAGAATGGTGGTTGTCCTGTATAATTTTTTATTAACCCGCATTCTGCCTGCTTGTCATCTGAGCTCAAGACCTTGGTGCTGGGTGCTAAGTTACTTCAGTTGTGTCTGCCTCTTTGTGACCCCATGGACTGTAGCCAGCCAGGCTCCTCTATCCATGGGATTCTCCAGGCAAGAATACTGGAGTGGGTTGGCATGCCCTCCTCTAGGAGCTCTTCCCAACCCACGGAGGGAACCTACGTCTCTTACATCTCCAGCATTGGCAGGCAGGTTCTTTACCACTAGCACCACCTGGGAAGCCCCGTGGTTTCTTCTCTGACAGCACTTCCCACCCCACCACCACCCTGCTGCATCTTATCAGGAAAATCCTGTCAGTTGCTATCCTTGTTTCTGTTTTTGCTGTTTCTTGTCATTTACCAACACCTCTTGCCTTGCTTCTTCCAGTTTACTGCTCAGTCATTTGTGCTACTAAAGTATTGTTTCCATCTTAATTGTTCATTGCTTCTCTGGTGGCTCAGCTGATAAAGAATTCACCTGCAATGCGGGAGACCTGGGTTTGATCCCTGACTTGGGAAGATCCCCTGGAGAGGGGAAAGGCTACCCACTCCAGTATTCTAGCCTGGAGAATTCCCATGGACTGTATAGAACATGGGGTTGCAAAGAGTCAGACCTGAGTGAGCGACTTTGACTTTCTCTTTTAAAACCTCACTTGATCAGGATTAAAGTTCAAACAGTGAGCCTGGCATTCTGTATCATTTAATGTGACACAGTCTTGCCTCGTATTTTATTCATAGTAGCCAAGGTGGGCAGCACCGTCTCCCTTTCTTTGAGCTTAACTTAGTTTTCTCTACCTTTGCTTCATTTCTTTCCCCATCTTTACAAATTCCATTAGTTCTGTAATTCCATGATCTGGGGCTTCCCTGGTGGCTCAGGTGGTAAAGAATCTGCCTGTAACGTGGGAAACCTGGGTTTGATCCCTGGGTCGTAAAGGTCCCCTGGAGAAAGAAATGGCAACCCATTCTAGTATTCTTGCCTGAAGAATTCCATGGACATGAACCCCATGATCTATTGCTTTAAAAAAAAATGCTATTCTACCTGCCTCTGAAACAATTATCTTATATTGCATACTTTAGCTTTTCTCTACAGGCCTCATTCAAGGTAATGCATACTACTTTAACTAAAGAAAGCCTAGATTTCTTTGGCTTAATGTTATAAAGTTTATTTTTCCTTCAGGTAGTTGGTGTGAATGTCCTTCCATGCAGAAATTCAGGGACGTCAGAGTCCCCTTCCATCCCCTGTCTCTGCCCTCAAGGGCCTCTTTCCTGGCAGAAGGGTAAAATGAGAACAGAACACGAATATACTCAACCTCCCGGGCTCTGCAGTGACACGCATCACCTGTGTTCGTATTTCACAGCCCTTTTGTGAGAACTAGTCACGTGGCCACCTGGTGTTAAAGGGAGTTGGGGAAAGTGGTCCTTAGCCGAGCTGGCTTCCTGCCAACAACTATACTGTAGCAGTCAGTCATGAGTTGTGGTGAGTCATTAGCCATCTCTTAGTGCCAGTGAGATTGTAAACTTGTCTGTGGTGAGCAGAGAAACTCTTTTTTTTTTTAAACAAAGTATAGTACTCTGAAGCACCCAGCCTAAATGTTGAAGTGAGCTGGTGATACAACAAGAGAACTGGAGCAGGATAATGGTTAACTGCCTTGGGTCTGATATCAGAAAGCCTTAATTTGAAACCTGCCCCAACGAATTATTAACTGGGTGACTTAAGGAAGTTATATCCTGTGCTCCTCAAATGGAGATAATAACAGCATCTACCTCAGAGGGCTGTTGTGAAGATGAAATAAAATAAGGTACAATATCTGGTATGTTACAAACCTTCAGTGAAAGTGAAGTCGCTCAGTCGTGTCCGACTCTTTGCAACCCCGTGGACTATAGCCCATCAGGCTCCTCCGTCCATGGGATTCTCCGGGCAAGAGTACTGGAGTGAGTTGCCATTTCCTTCTCCAGGGATCTTCCTGACCCAGGGATCAAACCCAGGTCTCTCTGCATTGCAGGCAGATGCTTTAACCTCTGAGCCACCAGGGAAGGCACAGTTAAGTTTCCTTATTGATAATCTTTAAGAAAGCTTAAATAATCTTGTCATTTTATGCCCTGTGATAGAGGTGGATTAGAGATAGCCACAGGTGACCTGTGATAGGCTTAAGATTTGAGAAACCCATATCAGAGTCTTGAACTTCCTAACTAGTATGTGACTTGGGCAAGTCATATAAATTTTGGGGTTTTGATTTTGTCATCCTTCATTTCTTCCTGTCATGGATTTTGAATTACAGTGTTAAATTGGTTGATTATGTGACATTATGACTTACTGGAATATCAAGGAGTTACTGCTCTGTAAAACTGAAATTCTCTGGGTATTTTTAGTGCCTAATACTGATACTGATGTTAAATTGAAAAATATTGCAATCACAGATAATCTCCTCTTTGTCTATCAGGATACATTTTGAGAAAAATACAGAGACTGAATTGAAAACATTTTCAGAGTAAGATTTTGTTTGTCTTGTAGGCATTTTGTTCCCAACATCACCTTTGGTCACCCTGTGGTAGAAAGCCTCCGAAAGCAGCTAGGCCAGGACCCTTTCTTTGGTAAGTGGGTGTTTACGCCATCTGAAGCGAAGTATCTTGCTCAAGTAAAGGGGAAGTAGCTGGTTGATTTCTCAACCTCCAGTTTCACAGTGTACCCTTTCCCTTCTCCCTGTGCTGGGACTTCATTGGCCTACTGTAAGAAGCCGAACTTGCGCACTTGGGGGCCTAGGCACTTTGGCTAGAGTCTCTTTGCCTAAAAAGCCGTGTTCACTTGGTCAGTGCTACCTCATCTTTCCACCTCAGACCCTTTGTTGTTGTTTCTTCAGAGAGCCCTGTCCTAAATTAACCTTTTTACATTGTTGATTTTTCTTAGAATTTCTTTCAATCTGTGATTGCTTTTATCAGACTCCTTAAGGGCAGGATTTCATTCACTTGGTTTGCTGTGGTTTTCCCAGAGCTTAGCATAGACACACAGCTGAGGCTCAATGTGATTGTTAAATGAACTTAGGAATCAGTTGATTTATGGTCTAGATGAGAAGTCGATTCATAGAAATTGGAGCTTTCTACTGGTCTGTGTATGCTCCACTTCAGTGTTGTAGGATAAGGTGAATTAAGGTTTGTTTTTAAGATCTCATAGTGACCTAGAAGTTACTCCTGTGGAACGTAGATTCAGCCCACATATCCTTGTCACTGCTGCTGCTGTTTTAAGCTAAGTTAGCAGAGCCTCTCTTGCCAGATCTCTGGTACAGAAGACATTGGGTGAGTTTTTATAAATAATGTGTGTTTATGTAATTCATTACTTAATTTTAGTAAAACTTACATATTTTTATTGACCTATTGTGGACCAGTTTTATGAAGGGCTCTAGCTGTGCCTGTTCAGTATGGTAGCCACTAGCCTCATGTCGCTATTTAAGTCAGCTAAAATTAAAAATTGTTTCTTAGTGGCATTAACTGCATTGTGAGTTCTTAGTGGCCGCGTGTGACTACTGTCCCAGTGCAGTTGTGGAACACTGCCGACATTGCAGGAGGCTGTTAGAGCCTCTGTAGGCCTGTTCCACTTCGAAGGCACCAACTTTATCAATTCATGTGACTTGAGGGAAACTGTTCCACCAACATGTTCACCATTTTGAAATTTCCAAATAATGGAATATAATCCTCTGATTACCTGAACTTTTTTTTTTTTAATTATTATTAACATTTTGGAAGCTGAATTTTCGAGGGTAAATATATCCTTACAACTATCGGAGTTGGATGAAATAGTGTTCTTTGCCCTCTCACACCTTGTACGATGGCCACAGAATCCTCCACTCTGGCTTTGTGTGGATTTAAAGTATGTCTGTAGTTGTCTTTTCCCCTTCCTTTTAGCTGGTCTCCCAACTGTTACTTCTCACTGCTGTTTGACTCCCCCCCGTCTGTGCCCCTTCTCTTACCAGCTCAGCTGACACCCCCACCCCCCCACAATCTGTTTTTTCATTCCTGCTTTTAGTTTGTTGTTTGCTGCTAAACTTGCTAATCAGTCTTACCAGAAGACAATCTCTAAAGATGAATGGATTTCATATGCTTTAGTGTTTGTGACCTTTGTTTTTATATTATATGTTGTTTGTTTAATTCTTGGATACTGGTTGTTGGTGCCTTATGTATCTTAGGAGTTAGATCACAAGTTGTGTGTATAACTGCTAAAGCTTTTAACAATTCAGTCCTAATATTGAGTAGAATTTACTGTCTTAAGATGTAAAGTGGTAGGGAAAAGTCATTTTTGCTTTTATCTAAATCAGTGGTCTTCAAGTATGCCTGAGGACCTGTGGGAGTCTTTTTCAGACAGATATGACTGAAGCGACTTAGCAGCAGCAGCAGCAGCATGATGTCAAAACTATTTGTAGTTCGATTTGTAAATTATTTGTACTGATATTATTTGCCATTATTTGTACTGATGGTGCAGAAGCGGTGAGTGAGTCTGCTGATGCCCTAGCCAGAGATAAGGTGGTTTTACTGAACGGGTAATACTGAACAGGTTACTACAGGTAGTCGTGATGTTCTTACACACCGTGCCTTCATAGTAAGTATCCTTGATGAATTGGAACAGGTGATGGATTTAGTAAATCTTGATTCTTGAGTGCACGTCTCTTTAGTATTTTGTGTGACGAAGTAGGAAGGTAATACGTACAAAGCCCTTCTGTTGAATCCTGGAGGATGATCATTTCCTTGAGGAAGACCACTCATTTCATTGTCTTGAGCTGTACTGCAAGTGCTGGTTTTTTCACAAACACCATTTTCCATTACAAGAATAACTGACAATGAACTGTGGTTATTAGCCTTAGATGTTTTCCTGATGTTGTCTTTAAAATTAACTACGTGAACCTGTCACTTCAAAGAAAGCAGCTCATCACTTTTCGTTGCCACTGACAAAAGTTAGAATTTGCAAGTGAAAATTGGAGTTTTGGAAAACTTATATTTGCTGCTTTGAGCTTGAGAGCTTCCCAATGCTTACAGCTTTTTTGATCAGATCTGTAATGACATTGACACATGTGGGTTTTGGATAGTATATAAAGAATGTGTCTCTGTTTGGAAGATCTGTGTAACTCAGTGAAACAATAGTACTTAAAAAAGCTGTTCAAAATACAGACTAACGAGTTTTAGCATTAACAAAGTATGGAAAGGTCACTGACAGGATTTATAGATTCCACATTGCCTGTAATCTTTCATACTGCTTATTGAGTTTTGGGGTAGAAATGGTAGAATATCCATACTTGAGTGAAAAGGCTATGCGTGTAGGAACGCCTCCCTTTTCTGTATTTTTTTTTCCCTACTATAAAACAACAGATTGAATGCAGAGCAGATGTGAGAATACAGATGTATTCTCTTAAGCCAGGCACTACTGCTGCTGCTAAGTCACTTCAGTCGTGTCTGACTCTGTGGGACCCCATAGACGGCAGCCCACCAGGCTCCCCTGTCTCTGGGATTCTCCAGACTAGAGCACTGGAGTGGGTTGCCATTTCCTTCTCCAATGCGTGAAAGTGAAGTTGCTCAGTCACATGGCTGAAGTTTAGCACACACAAGTAGACGCTAAAAGTTTTTTTTAGTTTGCCTTTCTAATACATTCAGTTCAGTTCAGTCGCTCAGTCGTGTCTGACTCTTTGCGACCCCATGAATTGCAGCACGCCAGGCCTCCCTGTCCATCACCAACTCTCGGAGTTCACTCAGACTCACGTCCATCGAGTCAGTGATGCCATCCAGCCATCTCATCCTCTGTCGTCCCCTTCTCCTCCTGCCCCCAATCCCTCCCAGCATCAGAGTTTTTTCCAATGAGTCAACTCTTCGCATGAGGTGGCCAAAGTACTGGAGTTTGAGCTTGAGCATCATTCCTTTCAAAGAAATCCCAGGGCTGATCTCCTTCAGAATGGACTGGTTGGATCTCCTTGCAGTCCAAGAGACTCTCAAGAGTCTTCTCCAACACCACAGTTCAAAAGCATCAATTCTTTGGTGCTCAGCCTTCTTCACAATCCAACTCTCACATCCGTACATGACCACAGGAAAAACCTTGACTAGACGGATCCTTGTTGGCAAAGTAATGTCTCTGGTTTTGAATATGCTATCTAGGTTGGACATAACTTTGCTTCCAAGGAGTAAGCGTCTTTTAATTTCACATCATCAGTATTGGGGTGGAGGAGTCTTCAGTAATTTTTAAGAGTGCAGAAGGAGTCTGACAGTAGAACATTTGAGCCCTGTGTTGTAATTACAGGCAGAGTCGCTGAGTCATTGATCCCCGGGAACACCAGAGAATGTCCAGTGATGGTTGCTGGTGGTGACTGCACGCTGGAGATTGAATAGGGATGACTTAGCTATCTAGTCTGGTAACTTAGGAATGAGTAAACTTGGTCTTGTAAACCAGATTGAATTTTTCTTGTTTATGATATGAAGGAAAAACACACCAAATTGAGTTTATCTTCTAAAATCAAAGTTTTGCCTATTAAAATATGTTCTATTTTTGTTACTTTTACTAGTTTAGAAATATAAATGTTAGTCTTGACTTCATTAATCAGGCTCTATACTCTGTTTTCCTGATGTTTTTCAAAGCCTTGTTGCATTTTATAAATCTTTGCTATTGAATTCTGGAATACTAGATTTTTTTTCTTTAACATAGCTTTGCTGAATCAGAAATGTGCTCTCTGTTACAAAGTAAAAAGCTCAAAACTCTCCTCATTACTCTCTGTCTGGCACAGGAGTGTTTACTGTTTCTTCTTTCCTGCATCATTTCTTGTTTTCACTTCTTTTAAGCTGCCCTCTCTTTCCTGTAAAGTGCTATTAATATTATATTTTAAGTTGAGATGTTTAAGAAGGCCACACTCATTTCTTCCCAAACATTTTCATATGATTTGAGCTTTAGATTTAAGGTCACGTGGCAGGCTGCTTCTGGTTAACATGTTCTTTCCTCTGAGTCTGCCCTTCCTTTTTGCAGTTGTCTCCCTCTTAGTGGTGACACTTCTGTTCTAGCTCCTTAGGCCCACATCCTTGCACCATCTGACCCTTGTCTCACTGCGCACATCTGAGCCACAGCAGCCCCTCTTGGCCCTGCCTTTAGAAAATATCTGGAATCCCCACCACTGCTCACCATCTGCAGTCACTAGGTTTATTGCCTTGATCTTCAAAGTTAGATCTAAGTACTGCAGTATTTGTTCTGTGTCATTCAGAATAAAACCTGATGGTCTGCAGAGTTCGGTAGTTTTATCCAGTGTTTCTCTTACCTCATCCTCTCTCCCCGGTGCCGCCCCCTTCCCCTCGCCCCCCCGCCCCGCCGCCCCCGACTCCAGCAACACTGGCTTTATTTACTGACAACTTTATTTGTATTTACTCCTTTATTTGTCTCCCTCACTAAGAATGTAATCTAAGTTTTTTACAACGGTCTTTTCTGAACCCGAACTTATGTTTCCTGATTTCTAGTTACTACTTCTCATAAATAGTGCTGTAAGCTTTTTGTGGAAAAATGTTGGATTTTTTTTGATAAATGTGTTTAACCAAAACCTTATCTTAAGGATGCAGGGAAGCTATCTATGCTGAAGTATAACTTCTATTTAACAATTATCATGATGCCAAAAGAGTCCATATCTGAAATAGCAAAAACTACAGATTGACTTCAATAATATGAGCAGCTGTTTTCCTTTTAGTAATACTTAGAGGATATGTCTTTTCTTTCCAGACATGCACATGATGGTGTCCAGGCCAGAACAGTGGGTAAAGCCAATGGCTGTAGCAGGAGCCAATCAATATACCTTTCATCTTGAGGCTACTGACAACCCAGGAGCTTTGATCAAAGACATTCGGGAGAATGGAATGAAGGTAAGAGCTTAGCGGTGACGTTAATGTTTTATACTATTCATTTTCAGAATTGGGAAGGTTTGGTGGAAGACCCAAAATGATAGGTGAAGAAGACCAGACGTAGACAGCTGTTCTTCAGCTTTGAAGCTAGACTTTAAGTATAATATGTTTGTCAGATAAGATTAATACATTCTACTAATGTTTTCTAGAAATTGCTACCTTTTAGAAACATTTCCTTGTGATAACCATGTTGACTTAAAATTTACAGCTGAACAATTTATGTATGTATTCCATTCTTTAAGAATAGAGCTTCCTACTGGGCCTGATAAGCCACAATAATGTATTACGGAAAGAGTTACTGATGTGATGTAGCAAATTTGTTTGTTACAGGTTGGCCTTGCTATCAAACCAGGAACTTCAGTTGAATATTTGGCACCATGGGCTAATCAAATAGATATGGCCTTGGTTATGACAGTGGAACCTGGGTTTGGAGGGCAGAAATTCATGGAAGATATGATGCCAAAGGTAAAAAGAAGTATTTGGTTCCGGAGTAGGGTTTTTTATTGTGTATATTCATTCAGTAAGCATGTATTGGGCTGCTTGTATGTTTGGGCTGCTTGTATGTTTATGCCTTGCTCTGAAGGCAGGGAAATGGGGGTGCCTACATATCATTGGAATATGGGATGAGAGATGCCCAAGAGATTCAGGTTTGGAGATCAGAAGAGATACCACATGTTAGTGTTGAGTTTTTGTTTCCAAAACCATTGGAAACTGTTCTGTAACCTTTAGATGGAATTTTCATTGAATATTGAGGGTTTTATCTTCGCCTTGTTTCTGTGAACTATATTTTCGGCAAATCCATGACAAATTCAATGCCATTTGCCAAATAGAACAAAGCTTGCTTTTATGAAAGTTTGTTTCAGTATATTAAGATGGTTTTCCCCAGTCATAACTTTTATTGATATAAAGTTACTTGGTGAGACATTTGGAGTCATATTTTAGTGGCCATTTCATTTTTGTTTGGTGTGCTTTCCCTCTACCTGTCCACTTAGGAGTCATTTATTTCCTTGTGTATATCTAGGTTCATTGGTTGAGGACCCAGTTCCCATCTTTGGACATTGAGGTGGATGGTGGAGTAGGTCCTGACACTATCCATAAATGCGCAGAGGTGAGACTGCTCCTTGACGGCAACCTGGACCAATTTCCTATCAAATGTAATGCCAGGACAGGTCTTATCTACCAAAGAGATTTCCCCTACACTTCCTAAATAGTCTTTCTTTCCTGGAAAAGTATTTGTTTGTTTAAATGTAAAACTAGGAAAGTAAATAGTAAGTCCTGGCTACCTCAGTAATGATGAAAAAATTCTTTGAAAGAGGAATGTGCTGACTACCAGCGTGTGTAATATCATTGAGAAGTTCCAAGGCCTTTGAGACAGTTTTCCAAAGTAGGGAATCGTCCTATTTAGTGTGTGGGTTTTTTTTTTTGCTTCCTATTTTTGCTTCCAATGTTTTGTGTAAATGTCACACACTTTTCTGCTTGATACTGTGATCAGTATGGAGATGACACTGGACAGACAGTGAGCATATATCTTTTGACCCCTGTAGAATTCATTTTTACTGAACTGTGCTTTGTCATTAATGCTGTTTCTGCTTACATTGAGACATATTAAGTTGTAATGCTAGAAAACTAATATTTCATTTTTATGAGGAACATTGTTGGACAATGCACTGTATCATAGCACAGCAGTGTCTCTCTCACTGGAGAAATTTTTCTCAGCTTCAGCAGTTCTCTCAATGGTCCCCCTTTCTTTCAGCTCTGAATCATATAACAGATTGGATTTTCCTCCCTGAGTCAAATCTCAGATAAATTTGAACTCATTTTTATAAGTTTTTACTCGGTTTTACTCTTTGATTTCATATTGAAAAACATCTTGAAAATCTTTTGTAAGCCACCTCAAAACCATTCTGGAATGCAGTGAAGCATACATAAGAATATGTTCCATTTGTACTGGCATCAACATGAGAAGATACTTAAATGTAGTGTTGCCATATTTTATGGATTATCTCACATTTTAACAGTAATTGTCCTTTTAGACTGTCTGCAAATTCCTCTACATGGTTCAAAGATGAAAAGATTGATTTTTTTTTTAGGAGCTGAGGGGGCATCGGTACATATGGGGAAAACTTTAATAGAGGTGAAGATGAAAGGTTTTAGATTAAACCTTATCTCAGTGTTCGCAGAGATGCACTATAGTTTATTTAGAAGGGGGTTGAAAAGAAAGTGAAGTCGCTCAGTCATGTCCGACTCTTTGCGACCCCATGTACTGTAGCCCACCAGGCTCCTCCGTCCATGGGATTTTCCAGGCAAGAATACTGGAGTGGGTTGCCATTTTCTTCTCCAGGGGATCTTCCCAACCCAGGGATTGAACCTGGGTTTCCTGCATTGCAGGCAGACGCTTTACTGTCTGAGCCACCAGGGAAACCCTGAAGAAGGGGGTTAAGGGTTACCAAAAAGACAATGTTTCTTAGACATGTTTAAAAATAATTTCACATCCTCTTTTAAGCATTTCAGCTTCTTTCTTCATTGAACTAGCTGCTTAAGTATGTTCATCTTGAAGTGGCTTTTATACAGTTAAAGTGCTGACTGCCAGCTATAAGGGTAGAAACTCTAGTCTGGGAGTTCTGTTTCAGGTTTTTCCACATCTTCCTTTGAGGCATAACCTAAAGTGTTTACTTCTTTCAGGCAGGCGCTAACATGATTGTGTCTGGCAGTGCCATTATGAGGAGTGAAGACCCCAGATCTGTGATCAACCTGTTAAGAAATGTTTGCTCAGAAGCTGCTCAGAAACGTTCTCTTGATCGATGAAACAACAAGGACCCCAGTGTTTCTGCTTAGGAGCTCTCCTTTTTACTGGAAAACAAGAATATTAACTACCAAATCATACCACAATTGAGGCAGTGCTGCTTTTCTGAGCAATTACTCATCCCAGTGACTAAAATCCATTATGCAGAATGTTCCAAGAGGTTAGAAATTGGTGTGTATAACTACATTTTTAGTGATGGAATTGAAAGATTAATGTGATAAAATACCATTTTTACTGGGAGACTTGATTTTTATGAAGAGTAAAAATATGGCTGTATAAAGGTTACAAGCAGAAAAGTGTCTTAATGCCTAAGGAAGGCATGTTAGCTACTATGAAAAAAAATTTTTTTTCTGAATTTCTAAAAAGAATTTTCTTTGGTTTCTTTACTGTTTTCTGAAAGCAAAGGAAGTTCTTCAGTTTTTCCTGTTTCATGTCATTTTTTGTGTGTGATAACTAAGTTTGCATCTGATTAGGAATGGCATACTTACTCTCCTAGTTTCAAAAACATTTATTTTTTACTTTGCACCTTATATTTGATATAGTAAAAAAAAAAAAAAGTGTATTATGAAGCCCAGGGATTTTCAAGTTGTCTGTTCTAAAATATGAGCACAAGTTTTATCAGGGTATTTTGTTAGCTGTCCTAGAAGGACAGAGTGTTCAGTGATCTCTCCCCCCCCACCCCGTTTCCCGTTTTTTTTAATTATACACACTATTCCTAAGGACATAAAAAATGTTTTGCTAGCTCTATGCTAAAAAAAGAAAAAAGGCCTATATTTAGAAGTAATATTAAGTTGAATCCTGACCCTTCTGTTTGTTTGATCTTAGCAAACCAAATCAGCCAACCTCTTTGAGTTTCTATTAATTGATTTATACATTGAATGTAATTATGAGAGTGTGGTATTGTATTGAGGATTAAAAGATTATTATATATGTAAAGCTTCCACTATTCCTAGAATTGTAAGGGTGTGGAATTGAACATGCCAAGGCAAGGAAGCTATTAGATAAATTTCTTTTGAGGAAGATTATAAAGTACATTGATACAATCTCACTAAACCTACAGTCAGTCCTATGAATGGTAAAACAGGTGTGTTTGTCCCCATTAAAAAAAAAAAAATGATACTGAAACTCATCAACAGGCTGGTACAATGGAAAGAATCCAGGAAAGCATAGGATTTCTGTTCTGTACTCTTTTTTTATAGATGGAGCACTTAAGAGGTGGATTAAGCAAAGGAAGCTTAATTGTCTTATTTCTAGTCTAACTTTAAACTAGAAAAACCAATTGCTAAGAATATTCTGCAACTAATGACTTTTGACTCCAAGGATATATATTTTATTAATCCAAGAAAGAAAGACCAGGTAGGCTAATATATGACAAGGTACAGATTTAATCCATACACTATTTATTATTGTATCCCAAATTACACTTTGACAGTAGATATGTATTACCTACTTCATTCTTGTAAATGCTCTTGCTATGAAATACACATGGCAAGAAATAACAGGACCAATGTCATTAAACTTTTTCAGGCTACTATGAGTTTTGAGAAATAAGGTTTGGAAAATAGGAATGTTAACACTTTAAAGCATGGAATAGAGCTTCCTTGGTTTCTTCTGTTTTCTCAAGGTAAAATTTTACTTCTTACTGTTCGTTTTTATTTTGGCTTAGGAAAGGCTTTGCCACACAGCTAGGAGACGACGAGGCGTGTAGAAATAGACACAGACAACAGGGCATATAGAAATAACTTTTTAATTAAAAACTTACATAGATTATAATATCAGACATGACAAAAAAATTGAGTTTATTTGCCTGGACAACTTGGGTTTGTTCTTTTTTTTTTTTTAATGTACAGTAAAACTACAAGCAAAAATTTGTCAGTATTGAATTGCAAATTTTTTCTTTAAAGAGACCAGTATAATTTCCAGTCTCTAACAAAAACTTTCTGTCAGATCCCCCAGATTAGGCCAGGTGGCTAGGATTGTCAGTTATATGGGTACTACAACTTGAATAACCTGTTCTACATGAGAAAAGTGATTCATATAAATTGTCCTCAGTTTTTACATAGGAAAAAATAATGTAATAGTGTCAAAAGATTTTACTTTATATATACTCCAGTATCCAATACTGAACTATTAAGAATTTTAATTCTCTCTCTAGGATACAAGTAAGAATAGATGCCTATTTGAATAGAGTAAGCAATGGTAAGGAGTGACCAAATGAACTAGAAGTACAATAATATACTAATGGCAATTTCCTGTTTGTTACTCATTTTAAGTGGGATGTTTATGAGATACATAAAGCTCAAATCTTAAAAGATGTGATACTTTTAAAATACACTAATATTTAACTCGCCATTGCTTTTCTTATTCTGTTAGGAGTGAATAGAAAATAACCTGTGTTTAACCCAACAGATTATCAGTGATTTCAAATAAAGTGTATTATGTTACCTGGTATAGAAATTTCCATAAATAACTTCTATTAAATATGTTTTTTCAAGTCTGGACTACTAGGAAGGGATGTTTCTAGATGTCCAATATCATTGGAAATCTGTGCTTCTTTATAGTGCAGCTGATATTTCATGGGATAATTCATACATGCATTTTTCAAGTGGAATGGTCACTGCCAGTGCTTTTTAAAACTACTTAGATGTGTGTATATATATGCATGTATACTCTATACACGCATATTTTTATATTCTTATTTCTGAGGCAATTTAAGATTAACCATTTGTATAGAAAAAAAGGAGCTGTCATTTGATACACGGGGGTGGTGGGGGGGGGTGGGGTGTGGGTGTAAGTTGTTTAAAAATTATTTACCCAGTAATGTGATTTGACAGCAAATTAAAGCAGTTAATTTTCTGGTACTTGTGATTTGCATCAAACACAAATGACTAGCACTTGTTGGTCAGTGAAAAGCTAGTTACTTGTGGTTTCAGGAAGGAAAATGACACTAACTTGCCTGTTTCATAAACAGCATAAAAGGTTAATGTGCACTATATGCTCTTATTCTGGAACTGAGACTGGAGGGGCTGGACAACAGGGCTTGCTTTTTTCTCCTGTTTTCCCATTCATTTACAGTTTTCTTCACTTGTTCCCTGTCACCTATTTTTTTTAACATGAGTAAGTCCTAGACCAAGGGTTTTGTACTCTTCGATTCCATCTGCCTGCCTTTTTGGATGGTGGCCATTCTCTGGTGCACTGGTGCAGAAGACTTCACCGTGGAAAGCTGGGCTTGATCTTTCAACCTGATCATTTTTTTCATCTTGGCATAATAAAGCTTCTGTGTCTTCATCCTTCAGTGGAAAAGTCCGTCGTTCCCACCACAAAGACTGAAAGAGAAAACATTTTCAGTTTCAGCTAATTTAAGTTCATATCTCAGATAATCTGTAGATGTCAATTTTGTAATAACCATTGGTCAGTACAAATTCTTATTTGGTCCTAAGTACCCAGCAACTTAAAGTGGGACATACTGAGGATTATTTAATAGGGACCTTTGGGAATTATTTTTTTACTTTGCCTCTTCCAAGAAGAGGGAAATGGTGCCATTAGGGAGTACTGGTCCTCATTTTAAGGCTAGGTGCATGTTAGGGAAATTCCCTTAAATGTGTTTGGGTCATCTGCTTCAGTATCTCCATTTTCATTCCATCATTATTATAGACACCTATTAACTTTTCTTTGAGCTTTCTATGATTTGCCTCTTAAATTCTATTATCTCTACTCTCTTGATTCCTGATATTCTTCTTTTCCAATATCTACTGATGAAAAACAGTGCAAGAGCTGTATAGATGCAGTGTAGAAAGCACTCCTATTGAGGTTAAAACTGGACAAATGGGGAGACAAAATCTTTTCTAAGGGGAAGAGAAATAACTAACCTTTCTATGTGCCAGGTAGCATTCTATTTAATCCAATTAGGTTTGTAATAAACTTTGATAGAATTCCCTTTTTCTAACAATAAGTGAATAGGTGGAATTAGGTTTTGGCATGTTACATAAAAGGGCTTCCCCGATGACTCAAGCAGTAAAGAATCTGCCTGCAATGCAGGAGACACAGGTTCGATCCCTGGGTAGGGAAGATCCCCTGGAGAAGGGAATGGCAACCCACTCCAGTATTCTCGCCTGGAGAATTTCATGGACAGAGCAGCCTGGTGGGGCGATAGTCCATGGGGTCGCCAAGAGTTAGACATGACTGGGCACACACATACATGTGTTTCATAAAAGGGGGAAGTATCTGTAGTTAGTGATGGAACTTGAATGCTGGAATATGGATCCTCTGGTTCCTACACCCAGCATTCTGTACTGGACTGTTGCACTGAATGTGTTACGTAATGGTGAATCCTTTGTCAGCAGCAAACAACTGTATAAACAAGTTTTTCAAAGTCAATTAAGGAAGTTTTAACAGTTACATAGAATACTCTCACCTTGGTCTCTTGACTCAGTGAAGGTGAGCCGTGTGCACTGGAAGCCTGGCTCTCTGAAGGAGGCTCAGCAGGACTCCCCACCGTGCAGTGCTGCCCACCACTGAAATCATAAGGGCAGTCTTTCAAAAGTAGATCTTGTCCTTCAACATTTTTAGGGTAAGCTCTAGCAAGAAAATCAAGAAAACATTTTATAAACAACCTAAAGTGTAGTTCATAAGTCCATTTAACTTGGTAACTTTTCTTTAAACAGTTCTGCCCAAAAGATTTTTAAAAATTCATCTGCTGATTTTCCCCATGTTATCCTCACATCTCAAAGGCTTTTATTTAAATGGTACTTCAGGGAATCTTGCCAAATTATTATAAGTAGTTTTGTTTGGGGGTATTTTTTGTTTGTTTTCCAGAAAACAGGAAAAGATAGTTAACTTGACTCTTATCCCGAGTTCCCTGAGTATCTATGATTATTGTAATGTCATCCATGAAGAACTCAATTCACATTTTCCTCTGTACTTCTGGAAAACTGTATCTCTGTAATGTAGAGAAAGTTGAGAATAGAATCTCAGGTATGTTAGGATAACTCTTAGAATAAGGATCAACAACAAATCATCTGAATATCTTGACTTAAACAGAGAAATGTGTTTTAAACGTGTGAAATGAGGCCCCCACACTACAGTGACTACTAGGTTTCAACATGATCTTATGTTTTAAGTTTTGACTATATCAAAAAATAGTCCAATTAAACATAAAATATCAGGGTTTTTCTCAAATACATTATGTTTTTAGGATTTATTCCCCCTTCCTTCAAAGTCATGTTCAAAGTATTTCAGGCTATTTGCTTTTTACCCTAGATAGGTTTTTAAGGGTCTTTTTTTGGTTCTTTTTTAAGAAAAATATTTTTGAAGTAGTTGTGTTACAGCTCACTCAGATTCTAATCACTAGTGTTAGGTCCACCATTATAGTACACTGAAATGACCTTTTTATGGAGAATTTTCACATTATTTGCTCAGTTAAGTCTATTACCGATGCTGACAATTAGCATGAGAAATAGAGTGGAGTAAGACACAAAACTCTTCATCATGTAAGTAGCCTGAATATAGTTCAACACCTGCCTGCTGTTTCTTCTCTGCCACTTGCTTTGTTCCCATAGTGACCATCTGGCTTGCTCCTTCTCTTCATACTTTTTGTGTCTTAGGGAGAAGACTTCATCAGAGAGATTTTCTATCTGGAGTTAGAAATGAAAAGTTTTGCTTTGGTCAGAAACATTCTGAAATGAGAACAGGTGTCACAGTTCCTCATAAAGAGAACAATAGGAAGAAAACAACAATAAATGCAGTCTAAGTCATGAGAACATATGAGAGGAGATTCAGATTCCTAAAAAGAGGAGTTTGAAACTTTTTCACCTCCGGGTCATGTTTGAAGACTTACCTAGAGTTCTTAATAGGTACCCTGAATACACATAGGTTCACAATGGTTTTTTTATATTTACATAAAATATCCTTCATGCTTTATTCATTCAAACCTTTGTATTGATTGCTTCCTATGGAGTATACTGTTGATGGAACATAGTAATATCAAGGAAAGTAAAACTGAGATATGGGAATTAGTTTAATAGATTTCTAAAGCTTTGGTTGTGGTGTTTCTGGCTAGAATCATTCTGAACTAGGGTGCATTAAAAGAGGGAAAGGCATTAAAAAGCAAATTTTGGTAGCTGAAAAATGATATCAGTTGGCATAGAATGTAATAGAAACAATGTCTTTTACATAATACTGCCTCTTCAGACTGTCACTTTGGAATTAGTTTGGCTATATAGTATTTTTCTCTATAATTTTTCTTGTCTTAATGTAAATTTTATCCTTACAGGTCCATAGTCCCTTTCCTGTGGTTCCAAAAATCTGGAAAAAAAAAAAAAGTTTTCATAATTCATTTGGTGACACAGCCTGATCTGAAAATGATGTGAGGTTATTGTATTTCCTATGAGTATTTCACTGTAAAACTCAGTATTGATTGAGAACTGCCCTAGACTCCCATACAAGACTAAATTTCATGCAGAAAAATATGACTAATAGTGGAAGTGAATACAGATACTCATGTAAGTTCAGTATTTCAACAACTCATGTATGGAAATGGTATGTTTTATTTTTGCTTTTGTTTATTTTTTATGCATGTTGTCTTTGTAGGCAAATTTGTACAAAACACTTTCCTAATCAAATTAATACCTTTAGTGAGGAACTTTTCATAAGTTTTGAAAATAAAAAATCAAAGAGGGCTTATAGTTCCATTTAGTTCCTCAAATATCAAATTAAGCACATGGAAAAGAAATTAAGCAGTCTTCATAATAAGTGCGATTATCCCATGAGTGAAAGGCAACTTACCTCTTCTTCACCTAAATCATATTCATCCAAAGGCTGAAGAACAACCATCCTCCAGCTGTTGAAGATAGAACCAATTTCAAATAGCTTTTCTTAATCTATCTAAATGTAGCAATTTTATTCTATAAGCACAACCAATATAGTAGTGTTTTCTTTCTTTGGGATTTCCATAATTCAACTGGTTGTAGTATTTTAGTACTTCATTTTTTAAAAGAGACAAAATACTTGTACCATGAGAAGGGGACAAGGAGAAGACGAGGCTTTGCTTTGGGCCTTACAATAAACAGTCTCTTCTACATAGTTGCATTTTATACCTAAGAATGTACTAATTTTGAAATGAGTTAGTGGTATGCTGATAAACTGGCACAGAAAATAAAAAGGAAAAAAGCTGTGATTTGTAGCATTTGCCAGTTTGTTTGTGTGAAGACTCCCATCATGGCCTCACATCACAGGACTTGTATATTAAAAACCAGGTCAACCAGCGAGCTCCAGCCTACCACTGGAAACTGGAAAGACTGTTGCTATAGAACTTGTAACCACCAAGTGTTGTTTTTACTTAATATACAATGTATCAACAGATTCTCTGTAGGAATTCGTCTAATACTTGCTAGAGTATTAGGAGTTCTCTCACTGCCTCAAATCAATTATGAATAAAAGGATCAATTTAGCTAGAATAGAGATGGGTAGGAATAACTGCAGTTGTCATCAGCTGTCTTGTTTCTATCCTTTTCTATATCTACTTCTTGGTGCCAGATTTATAATCTTGAAAGTGCTTTCATTATCACTAAAAAATTTGACTAAGTTGGCTGCCAGGAGACAGATCTGTGTATGGTATTCGAGGACATCCACAACCTGGTTCCAGTTTATTTTTGAGCCTTCATTTCGTTTATCACTCTAAACAAAACCTTAGTCTCTGGCTTAGCCTTGCATGATTGCTCCTGTGCCTGAGTTATGGTCTTCCTGTGTGAACACACACTTTCTCCTTCTGCCCCACCCCCTTTTCCTAATATACTCCTAGGTCTTCCCACTCTTCTTGATATTTGACGTGTGTATTGCGGACCTGGAGATACATGAGAATCTTTTGTTGTCACAGGAGTGGTAGTTGCTTTCTTTGAACTCTGTGCAAATCTCCATTTTAAAGAGCAAAGATTGTTAATGGAATTATTTACATCCCTAAAGTACCTTTTAGTTCCATGTACACCATAGAAGACTAAATGTTGAATGAAAAAATACTCAAAAGTACTAAAGTAAGTAAATCTTAAGAATTTCCCTTTCTTATTAAAACCTGAGAAATAAAGCTGCGTTACTATATGGCATTATTTTTCAGCATGAGTAATGTAAAGGTTTCTTTCACTGTCTTCCCTCCATGTAACCATATAAATGGGATAAAGGCAGAAAACAGCATCTTGTTTATGTTAAATAAAAATTTTAACTTCACTGAAAGTTATTCAAGAAAGGAAAATTAAAGGATGTAAGTATACATACCTTGGAGTAAGTATTTCCTTATATTGGAGCTTCTCTAATTTAGCTGGGGCCACTAACGACATGGGGATCACAATATTATCTATATCATAAGAGCTCTCACTTCGCAATCTTCGTCGTGCCGTATTCTGCAAGACAGGATTACAGTAGTTTGACAACAGTTTTGGTTATGTATGCTGATACTCCTTTTATGAGTATATAAAGAAAATATGGAGTGCCTCTAAGTTTTATAAATATATTATAAAATCTGACCATAAGATATTAAGAAAAACAAATATACATAACTTCTATGAAACAGTACATTTGTGTGTGCACACATTCAAGTCTGTTTTTAAAACCATTAAAAAATATGAATGCCTTAAAATACAAAACTCTTAGCAGAAAAGGTACTCTAAAGCACCCTAAATGACAGTGAAATCTTTTAGCCAACTCGTTTTTATTAGGAAGAACTATGAGGTAAAATGTTTGGTGAGCCATTTAATGAAGATTATTTTTACAGTCTTCATTTATGTGTTCCTAGGCCCTGAGCGTCATGCTGTTTTTCTAAATCCGCCCATGTTTTGACCTCTGCTCCCGACCAGATAACAAAACACAAAACAATGTAAGAATAACGCAAGTGCTGGATTCTTACTTAGCCTCACTAGTTTTTAACACACACAAAAAAACCATAGTCAAGAATTAATGAACAATTAGCTCCCTAATAAAATTTAATCAATATATTGTTTCTTAGTAAGATAATTCTAAATATGCTAATTATGTGCTAGTAAATAAAGCTGTTAACAAAATATCCTGTTTAGGTCCCCCCCACCACCCACCAGATGCGTGAGCTTAAGTCTGTAAAGCAACTTGAAAGTTCACTGTACAAAAACCTACTTGTGATGATGAATTCTGGGTTCTTGATAGAACATTGACATTAGTAACTGCAGTAAAAGTGCTTTGGGATCCTGGTTCTGTGCGCTGAAAAGCAAATTCTTCAAATCTAGTTCTTTCTCCTGCCATGGAAAGACCATTGAGAGTGTCATACATTAAATGTAACTGGAAAGTATCAGAATTTGTTTTCCTAGTTTGGTAATGTGAGTCTTGATCAGTTTATTGATTTTAATTTTTTAAATTCATGTATCAAAAAACAAAACGAAGGAAATTTTATAAAAATCTCAGTCACACTTGCCATTTTCTGGAGTCTTGACAGTTTATACCCAGTATATCATTTCTTTAATCTCATCTCCCTTTACTATGTTCGTGCTTTCTGTAACTCTTATTCAGCTGTTGAACTTCTAAGATTTACCTGGTAATTTTCTTCTCTAGTTTTTCATTTTTAAAATGTCTTTGACTTTATGATCGACTTTTTGGAAGATTTTCTTAACTTCTGACTTGATTTCTGAATATGTTTCTCTATTAAAGTACTAATTTCTAAAAGTTCTTGTTTCCTTTTACTCTGTTTTTAAATAACACCCTATTTCAGGAATGAAACTTTCAAGATCCTGATTATAAGATTATTTCCAACTTTATTTTGTTTTCTTCCGTGTTCCTTTTTTCCATTTGTTTTGGGTCTCTATTTGTGCGATTTGTTTATTCTCATACTGCCCTTGTTTATATTACCACATATCTTGAAAAGTAATTTCCTGTGTAACATAAAATTTAATACAGTCTATATATTATTCCAGTTGTTTAAAAACATCCTTTCTAGCTAGTTGTTTCTTCAAATCGGTATCCATGCATTAAAAATGGTTGTTGCATACAGAGCTGTCTAGTTCCTTTGTAGTATAGCATTTTACCTGTGGTGTTCTTGTATTCATGTTAAATCCACCATGTATAATATAGTTCAGTACATCTTGGGTATAGTTTCTAATTTATTGGGTATACTGACATACTGTACCTAGGGCATACTTCACTAACGTACATAATGTTAGAGCCTCTAGAACAATGAATAAGATCCAACAGAGTATACAGATTATTTGTTATTTAATACACATCATCCCAGTTAAGTTTTGTGTTACTAGCAGAGTTCTAGTTTCAAAGGTATCTCTTCATCTTGGCACTGTAAGGTCTTAAGGGCAATTCAGCTAGGTGGCTGAGTTACTTAGATGCATCTCATCCAGTTTATCAAAATTCTGAAGAAGCTGCAGCAAATCAGCATCTCCACAAAAGGAACCAGGTATGGTAATCTCTAAAGGACAACCTTGTACTAACACGTTCTGAGTCCAGAGCACAGTGCTAGAGACTGAAGTCCCATCCAGGAGAACAGTTGGTAGAAAATAACTCCGGTTAGGAAACATAGGAAGGAAATTCTTAATTTCCATAAAGTGGATGGAATCCCAGTCTACATAATTCTGAATTGACGACATGAATTTGCTGTTTGGTGTTCATAGAACCATGGATGTTTTGTGTAATTAGTGACTTCTGGGTTATTACTTCCATGAGGCAGGGCTTTTGGAGATCAGAATTTTATTATTTTCAGTTTTTACTACTGGTGCTCATGTCCTCATTTGAACTTACCTATTGCTGTTTCACTCAAGTGTCTTTTCTTTCTTCCCTGTAATAGCTGCACAGAAGATTCTGACTCTATTTGAGGCTTGCATATAGAGGAATATCCATTTCTCCATTGATTCAGAGAAGTATTACGTACTAAAATGGAAAGAAAAATGAAATTTTAGTTCCTTAACACAAGTATGATGAACATGTTAACTTGCTTTTACTTTATAACATTGCAGAATATTGATATACCAGTTCAAAATGACATAAATAACATATGAAGATGAAATACCCCTAAGCTGAAAATAATAGAGTAAGATTTATTAAAAACATCTTCATGAAGTGCCCCAATTCCTATAGTTTCTCCATTATTTGAAGAGGAAAGGTGATCTCTTGTGTCTTCTAAGTTAGGAACTTTTACAGAGAAGATATGTTCAGATCTGTAAATCTTGACTGAACTTCCTCTGAATCATTAAGTTAGTTTATGCTCACCCTTAGATCTGGTAACAGTTCAGGACTAAGTAAGATTATAGAATCATAAGAGACTGGGATCTCTTGAGAGCAATAACCAGATTTCATCAAACTCTTGACAGTGCCTAGTGCCATTCTTTTTAAAGCAATGAATTTTTAAAACTTTGAAGTCATTTAATACCTATCTGCATCAGCTGCCTGAACTGTAAAATAGGGATAATAGCTATTGTGGGATTATGAGGATTGAGTGAGTTAATTCCTGTAGTGGTCACTAGAAGGATTTCTGACCTAAGTATGCAATAAATGTTAGTTTCATCATTACTGTTTTCTGTCTAAACCCTATATTTGCAATGCTGGATTAATAACCAAATTGGCTTCTTTTTTTGAAATGTTTGGAGATGTGGAAAGGATGGCTTAAGTGACAAATTCTAACCAACACTGAAAAAAAGAGTATGGATGGTCTGCCAACAGTGACAGCAACTAAGATTTCATGATGGCAAAGCACCCTAAAAATGATAGACAAAACTTTTACACATAGATGCACAGATCTACACATTTACATCCATATTAGCATGTTAAAAAATGAAACTTTTAAGTAGAACAATTTCTGAACAATCTCTGAAAGCCTAATACCTTAAGAAATTTGAAGAGCAAACTGCAAAAGCACAAGAGAGTACTGCCGCAAAAGTGTGATCATCAAAGGAGCTCTGAATCTGGAGGAAAGAAACAATTACCTGTAGTAGAATTACCTGTAGAATGACTACACATACTAACACAGCCAGGATCCTTGAAGCTTCAGCAGAGAAATGGATGGGTGGATAGATAAGGCAATGCCCAGGTGCCCCACTTTGAAAACATGTCCTGCCCATCCATAACTGCCTCTGAAAACAATACTGAGTGTAAATTTTTTCCTCTTCCATGAGGAGGATCTCAAGCAGTGGCGAAACAATCTTAACAGTCAACACGAACTTTAGAGATGAAAACACAAGACTCCAACAAGAAGTAATAGCAACAAGTGTAAAAGTTTTCTCAAGAAATATCTAATGGGTTCACAGAATACAAATTTACAAGTCTTCAAAATAATATTGCCAAGAGAAAGGCAAAAGGCCTCTCCAAAGAGACCTCAGAAATGGAAAGGATAATTGAACAAAATCTCATTGGCCTGAATAACAGAATGGATATAACTAAAAATCAAGATCAATGAATTTGAACAGTAATTCTAAAACTCAAAGGAACAGTGATGGAAACAGGAAAAAAATTTCTGGAAGAGGACAAACCAAAAGAGGGTAAAAAATTGGAAAGGATAGAATGAATGAGAGGAACTATTGGAAGAAGCAATAACCAAAAATATTTACACAATAGTAACCCTAAGGTTTCAGTAACTCGAGCATCAAAGCAAATGGGGGGGAAAAAACCCAAACATCAGTATGAAGACATCCTAAAAATTACCAGAGAAGGGGGAAATTATCACAAAGGAGTGAGAATCAGATTGACATAAAAGCAAATGCAGGAGAAAAATGGTGACTTAAAGCATTCATGGAAAACTAAACAAGATCCTAAGGTTTCTACCTACTCCCTCAAAGATTTCTACCCAAGAAAAATAATGCAGAGAAAAATGTTAAATAGTAAATAACATAGGCATAATTCTAAAGTTCATTTCTACAAAGGTGTATCTAGAATTGTGAGTTGGGTTTTAAAACACCTGGCATGTATTGGTGTTCCCACAGTGTCCACCACTATTGTTTTCCAGAGTATTTTCAAGAAAAATCCAGGTAAATTCAACCCATCTCTTCTAAAGGAATTCACCACCCACCTTGTCTCATAAAAGCACATCAGACTTTGTGAAGAAACCTTAACCTTTACTAAAGTGATCCTTTAAATTTAATTTTATTCAAAAGTTTCATTACACTTTTCTCCCTCTTTGGTAATTTGTAACATTATAATGGACTCTTGAAATAGTAGGAAATATAATTCAGAGTGTAACACACATTCTCTTTACCTATGCTCATTGTAGTAGTAACCCCAGCCTTTCAGCTTGCTTACCCAGATCTGAATTCCATCCTAAAATATATTTTGACCCAGTATCTCTCATATTCCCTGTCTTCCCTTCCTCCCTTTCATTTATAGAGAGCCAATTACATGCCAGGCATGTAATTTGATTTTTAAAAATATAACTTGCTACAGGGATTTGGGGAAAATAATTGATTAGGAAGTTGATTATTTCCCCAAATAATTGATTTGGGGAAAATAATTGGTCAATTTGTTTTGATCAATCAAAATGATTGATTTCCTAATCAAAATAATTGATTAGGAAAATAATTGATTTCCCCAAATCAATTTGGGGAAAATGATTAATTATTTGATTAATTGAAATCAAATAATTGATTTCAGCAGTATAGATAGGGCTCATTAATTTGGACTAAACTGGTAGAAATACAGAGGAGCAGGTTTGAAGTGTAAGATCACTGATGGTGGGGTTTAGATAAGGTAAGCGCAGGTAAAGAAGGCTGAGCCTTAGGGTTCTGACCTGTGTGGGTTGTTGCTGTTTCTGCACTTTAAACTTTTTATTTTGACATAATTTCAGACTTACAGAAAACCTGCAGTAACAACAAGTGCCACTTTAATTCAGATTCCCTAAATATTATCATTTTACCACAATGGCTGTCAATGAAATTAAGTTGCTGACATGATGCTTCTCTATTCTAAATATGCCAATGTTTAAGGGCATTCTCTTACATAGCCACACAACTATCAAAACCAAGAATTAATGCTGTTAGCTAACTGTATAACTTACTCAAATTTCACCAGTTAGTCCTGTAATGTTCTTCACAGCAAATCCTGTATTCAGTGGACAGGTTTCTGTTTCCTCATATCTGAAATAGTTCCAGTGTCTAGTTTTTCATGACTGAATATTTTGATGAGTATAGGCCCTTAAGTTGGCTTTGGTATTTTCTCACCACTGGCAACTACACAAATCTTCAATGTTTTGTCTTTTCTCTACTTTGTTGTTAGCTGAAATGAGTAGTTGTCAAATTGCTAACTCTAATGCACAGTATAGGATAAATCCAACATCTGAGGCAAAGCACAAAACCATCTATTTACCTTCAATTTACCCTGCAAGAATAACAGGCTATGACAAGGTATGCAGTTGTTTCCATTTTAAAATCTTACATATAATGGGCCAACAGCATCTGAACCACCTGGGACCTTGTTAGAATCTCAGACCCCATTCCAGACTTACTGAATTAGAATCTGCATTCTAACAATAGCCCCAAAGTAATTTGCACATTAAAACTTGAGAAACAGTGATTTGGAACACTTGACTTTTCCTCTAGATTCCAGTTAAGTATTACATAAAGCTACACTTGGCATCACCATCTTACTGGAGTTCCTTTTTGCCCTTTTCCCATCACCCTTAACCTCTCTTCCTCTGCTGTCCACTAGGCAGTGTACACACTCATCCTGTTTTTTAGAATATTTTTATCATGTTGGTACCCATAATATCATTTAATAGTCATTTGTGTGTCTGCTTCTATCATATAATTTAACTTCCCATGATTCACCTTTGATTTTTCAGCACTTAATAGTCTACTTGGCACAGAGAAGGTGGTCAATTAATACTGGGTTCTAGTTTTACTCAGTATTTATTGACCACCTTCTCTGTGCCAAGTAGACTATTAAGTGCTGAAAAATCAAAAGTGAATAGCTGGGTTCTAGTTTTACTAGAACCAGTGTTCTTGCCTGGAGAATCCCAGGGACGGGGGAGCCTGGTGGGCTGCCGTCTATGGGGTCGCACAGAGTCGGACATGACTGAAGCGACTTAGCAGCAGTTTTGCTCTGGAGAAGGCAATGGCACCCCACTCCAGTACTCTTGCCTGGAAAATCCCACGGACAGAGGAGCCTGGTAGGCTGCAGTCCATGGGGTCATGAAGAGTCGGACACGACTGAGCAACTTCACTTTGACTTCACTTTCATGCATTGGAGAAGGAAATGGCAACCCACTCCAGTGTTCTTGCCTGGAGAATCCCAGGGACGGGGGAGCCTGGTGGGCTGCCGTCTATGGGGTCGCACAGAGTCGGACACGACTGAAGCGACTTAGCAGTAGCAGCAGTACTCAATTCTACAGAAAAGAAAAACTAGTGACCAGCTATTTAAGACACATGAAATTTGGGTTGAGAGTGGGAGGGAATGGGGAAAGTAGAAAAGGAGAGTAAAAGTTGCTCACTTGTCCGACTCTTTGTGACCCCTTGGACTGTACAGTCCATGGAATTCTCCAGGCCAGAATACTGGAGTGGGTAGCTTTTCCTTTCTCCAGGCGATCTTCCTAACCAAGAGACTAAATTCAGGTCTTCCACATTGCAGGTGAATTCTTTACCAGCTGAGCCACAAGGGAAGTCCAGGAAAGGACAAATTGGTACACAAAAAAGTACTGATTTGCCTAAAGTTACAGTGTAAGTTCGATGCAGGAACCAGGATACTCAAAAGCCGGTGCTCTGGGACAACCAGAGGGATGGGATAGGGAGAGAGGTGAGGGAGGGTTCAAGATGGGGGGACACGTGTGCACCTGTGGCTGATTCATGTCAATGTATGGCAAGAACCATCACAATACTGTAAAGTAATCCTCAAATTAATAAATGAAAAAAAAAGGTAGCATTCCATTCAAATGTTTTCCACTCCTAGCTTTTAATTTTCCATTACTAACATGTCATTATATTATTGATACATCAGTAATAATTTTGTGCCTAACATTTACACTGCTCCATTTTTTAAAGTCAGATAAATTAGAGTAACAGAAGAAACATAATTACAGAAGAAATATAATGACTTTGTTTTTGCAAATTCACTTTCAGTCATATACATAAATTTCATATTCACATTTCAAATGTAATAATTTTAATGCCAACAAAGGCCCGTCTAGTCCAGGCTATGGTTTTTCCAGTGGTCATGTATGGATGTGAGAGTTGGACTGTGAAGAAAGCTGAGCGCCGAAGAATTGATGCTTTTGAACTGTGGTGTTGGAGAAGACTCTTGAGAGTCCTTTGGACTGCAAGGAGATCCAATCAGTCCATTCTGAAGGAGATCAGCCCTGAGATTTCTTTGGAAGGAATAATGCTAAAGCTGAAACTCCAGTACTTTGGCCACCTCATGCGAAGAGCTGACTCACTGGAAAAGGCTCTGATGCTGGGAGGGATTGGGGGCAGGAGGAGAAGGGGATGACAGAGGATGAGATGGCTGGATGGCATCACCGACTCGATGGATGTGAGTTTGAGTGAACTCCGGGAGATGGTGATGGACAGGGAGGCCTGGCGTGCTGCGATTCATGGGGTCACAAAGAGTCGGACACAACTGAGCGACTGAACTGAACTGAACTGAATTTTAATTTGGATATATGTATAAGTTTTTTTTTAACCTGATAACTTATTTTTTCAGATGGTCACCTAACATTCCTCTGATTAGAAACAGTAGCATTTAACTATTCCCTAGCTGTTGGAACTACTTATAATCATCATAATTTTATTTGTATTATGGGCATTCTTAGAATAATCATCTTGCACACATTTTTTAATTAAAAAAATTTTAATCTAGGATAAATTCCAAGAAGCACAATTGTATCATGAAAAATATCTAAACATAAGCTATACTTTCCTGTATTTCTTTTGCACAGGCAATTCCTTGTTCTTAGTGCTTTCATTTCATTTCTTTAACTTTTTACAGTGGAAAAATTTCAAGAAACATACATGGAATAATGAACTCCCCTGTTCCTATGATTCAGCATCAAGAGTGCTGGTAACCAACTTGTTTTCTCTCTCTCCCACCGAGTATTTAAAAACACATTCCAAATATTGCCTACATATATGTCAGCTTGAATCGAATAAACTAACAAACTGTGTTTATGTAACTGCATGCATTATTACATCTAACATAATAGTTTATTAATATGCAACAGTAAGTCCATGTTCAAATTTCTTGTCTTAGAAACTGTGTGTCTACAGCTGAGTTAATGAGGATCTTTTAAGAGGCCTACAGGCTGCATCTGGCTGAAGCAAGTATAAATATTTTTACATGGATATAATTGTATCATTTGTTTTTGTTCAGTGCCTAAATCAAGTCATGTCCAACTCTTTGTGACCCCATGGACTGTAGCCCACCAGGCTCCTCTGTCTGTGGGGTTTCCCAGGCAACAACAGTGGAGTGGGTTGCCATTTCCTTCTTGAGGGCACCTTCCTGGACCAGGGATTGAAACTGTGTCTCTTTCATCGGCAGGTAGATTCTTTACCATGGAGCTCCCTGGAAAGTCCCAGTTGTATCATACATAGAAGTAAAACTTTTGTCCTTTTAGATCACTCACCATTCTTGGATAAATGTTTATATCCTTAGATAAACTTTTACAATGTTTTTAAAAATGTATGTTCCATTAGGTTAGACAGATAACCATATTCCTACTGTTCTCCAAGTTGTTTTTAATTTTTCATTACCACAAATAATGTTAAGTATATCAGTGAATAAAGGTGGTTTCATATTTAGCATTAGATTGGGTTCTTGGAAATGGATTTATCAGGTCAGAATAGAGTTAACAGTTTAGTAAATGTTTATTGTGAACAAGTACAGACGTTTTTTTTTTTTCTTAATGAGATTTAAAAAAATTAATCATTTAAAGGCCTTATAATGCATTTCAGGGGATCTTCCCACCTCAGGGATGGAACCAGCGTGTCTCAGGCAGGTTCTTTACCACTAGTGCCAAGGCTGTAACAAATGCATTTCACAGTACTTCCCAAAAGGCTTGTATCAATTAATTGTACCTGTAATATTTGAGGGTACTATTTTTGCTACACAGTTTTCCCAGAACTGATGATTATATGTCTAATATTATTAATGTAATTGGAGAAAGGAAAAACATTTAGCACAGTGTCTGTCACATAGATACCCAGTACATGTTAGCTATAATTTTTTTAAATTTACTTATTTTTAAATTGAAGGATAATTGCTTTACAGAATTTTGCTGTTTTCTGTCAAACCTCAACATGAATCAGCCATAGGTATACATATATCCCCTCTCTTTTGATTAGTTAGCATTTTCATTATTATCATGAATACATCTAGTTTTTCTTCTAATTCTTTTAAGATGCCACTTTTAATATTTACCTCTTTAATCTATCTGGAATGTATTTTAATGTTCATCCACCTTAAATTTGTTTTAAGGTGCTATATGACATAAAGATCTCATGTTATTTTACCAAAAAGTCATTCCTTAATACCTCTGATTACAGAAAAATAGTCATTTTAAATGTGGGCTCTGAGCAAGACTATTTGGATTTGAATCTTGCATCTGCTACATCTTAACTTTGATTTGGGAAAAGTTAGTCAAGCAGAAAATAGCCTATAGCCTGACATACTATGCAGAACAGTTTTAAAAATGCTTTAACAGAGCTGCTGCTAAGTCACTTCAGTTGTGTCCGACTCTGTGCGACCCCAGAGACGGCAGCCCACCAGGCTCCCCTGTCCCTGGGATTCTCCAGGCAAGAACACCGGAGTGAGTTGCCATTTCCTTCTCCAGTGCATGAAAGTGAAAAGTGAAAGTGAAATTGCTCAGTCGTGTCCACCTCTTAGTGACCCCATGGACTGCAACCCACTAGGCTCCTCCATCCATGGGATTTTCCAGGCAAGAGTACTGGAGTGGGCTACACAAATGTATATAGGACATTTGAGCTCATAGCCACCTTAACTTCATTTTGTCTAAACAAATCACTTTCATACTTAATGGGAAGGCCATCAGCTTGAACAATCATCTTAAGACAGAATGATAGATTTTTTCTATCAACAACTGTTAAATAAGATTTCTTTCAACAGAAAAGAGATGTTAAGATAGGAAACTTTTTTATATCTTGCATTAAAGGAGTGGTAAAATGATTTTAAAGTTTTTAGCAGTCCACTGTGGCTCCTTTGCCTGTGTGTGAAAGGTCATCCCTGGTGGCTCAGATGGTAAAGAATCTGCCTGCAATGCAGGAGACCTGGGTTCAATCCCTGAATTGGGAAGATGCCCTGGAGTAGGGAATAGTCACCAACTCCAGTATTTTTGCCTGGAGAATTCGATGGACAGAGGAGCCTGATGGGCTATATAGTCCATGGGTACAAAAAGAGTCAGACACAACTTTGCCTGTGTGTACTGAAACCTTACAGGGTTGTACAGATTAAAGGAAATTACAGATATAAAGCCCTTCATTACTGTAATAGTGTATAAGGAATGCTTCATAAGAATTGTTATTACTGTTTATTAGGCTATCTTTTCCACTCTAATAGGAAATATCATTCATATAATAAATCCTTGGGCTTATCTCTAGGCTTTTTATTTAGTTCCCTTGGCTTCTAACAGCATCAAAATGTTTTAATGATTATACCTCTATATTTCGATATCTGACACCTTATTAGTTCAGTTCACTCAGTCATGTCCAACTCTTTGCGACCCAATGGTCTGCAGCACGCTAGGCTTCCCTGTCTATCACCAACTTCCGAAACTTACTCAAACTCATGTCCATCGAGTTGGTGATGCCATCCAACCATCTTATCCTCTGTCATGCCCTTCTCCTCCTGCCTTCAATCTTTAGCAGCATCAGAGTCTTTTCAAGTAAGTCAGTTCTTCGAATCAGGTGGCCAAAGTATTGGAGTTTCAGCTTCAGCATCAGTCCTTCCAATGAATATTCAGTACTGATCTCCTTTAGGATGGACTGGTTGGATCTCCTTGCAGTCCAAGGGACTCTCAAGAGTTCTCCAACACCACAGTTCAAAAGCATCAATTCTTCTGCACTCAGCTTTCTTTATAGTCCAACTCTCACATCATACATGACTACTGGAAAAACCATAGCTTTAACTAGACAGACCTTTGTTAGCAAACTAACGTCTTTGCTTTTTAATATGCTGTGCAGGTTGTTCATAACTTTTCTTCCAAGGAGCAAGTGTCTTTTAATTTCATGGCTGCAGTCAGCATCTGCAGTGATTTTGGAGCCCCAAAATATAAAGTCTGTCACTGTTTCCCCATCTATTTGCCATGAAGTGACGGGACCAGATGCCATGATCTTAGTTTTCTGAATGTTGAGTTTTAAGCCAGCTTTTTCACTCTCCTCTTTCACTTTCACCAAGAGGCTCTTTAGTTCTTCTTCACTTTCTGCCGTAAGGGTGGTGTCATCTGCATATCTGAGGTTATTGATATTTCTCCTGGAAATCTTGATTCCAGCTTGTGTTTCATCCAGCCTAGTATTTCTCATGATGTACTCTGCATATAAGTTAAATAAGCAGGGTAACAATATACAGCCTTGATGTACTGCTTTCTCGATTGGAACCAGTCTGTTGTTCCATGTCCGGTTCTAACTGTTGCTTCCTGACCTGCATACAGATTTCTCAAGAGGCAGGTCAGGTGGTCTGGTATTCCCATCTCTTTCAGAATTTTCCACAGTTTATTGTGATCCACACAGTCAAAGGCTTTGGCATAGTCAATAAAGCAGAAATTGATGTTTTTCTGGAACTCTCTTGCTTTTTTGATGATCCAGTGAATGTTGGCAATTTGATCTCTGGTTCCTCTGCCTTTTCTAAAACCAGGTTGAACATGTGGAAGTTCACGGTTCACGTATTGCTGAAGCCTGGCTTGGAGAATTTTGAGCATTACTTTACTAGCGTGTGAGATGAGTGCAACTGTGCGGTAGTTTGAGCATTCTTTGGCATTACCTTTCTTTGGGATTGGAATGAAAACTGACCTTTTCCAGTCCTGTGGTCACTGCTGAGTTTTCCAAATTTGCTGGCATATTCAGTGCAACACTTTCACAGCATCATCCTTTAGGATTTGAAATAGCTCAACTGGAATTTCATCACCATTTCTGTCCTTTATGGACTGACACCTTATAGAACTTTTAAAAGTTTTATTGGATATTCAGCATTTACTTTAAGAAGAGTGCCTCTGGGATTTTGATTAGAATTACATTATAAGTTCATTTGAGGAAAAATGACACCTATAGTTACAACTTTTCTTTTGACAGGAGCAGAGTATTTCTCTCCATACAAGCAGATATACTCTTCTGTTCCTCAGTAAACTTTTCAAGTTTCTCTCATGTAATTTGTTGTTAAGTTTAATCCTATATATTTTATATTTTCATTGTCAATATGTCTAGGATAATTTATTATTTTACAAATTCTAATGGGTTATTATTGGTATTTTTAAAGGCTACTTGTTTTTTAAGTTTATTTAAAGATCTGTTATGGTTTAAAACTCCACGTCTAACAGGTATTCACATTCAAAAAAATGCTGAGTTTTTGAGGGAGATGATGATTTCATTTGGAAATATCTTGTTTTATGTAACATTTTGATGTTGAAAAATATGCAGATGTATTTTCTTTCTTTTTCTGATTGCTTCCAAGCACAATGTCCCCATCCCCAATTTAGAGTTTCATTATAATTTTTCAAGTTTTATTATGTAACTTTAGTGTCCTATTTAAAATTCTTGGAACCATATAGAATTTACTGATAAATGATATGAGTGTATAAACATTTTCCCCAAAATGACTAACAATACTCTTTACTGAATAGTTCTCCACTTTCTTACTGATTACAATTCTTCCTTTAAATAATAAAGAATAAGCTATGTAGTCTGCTTCATGAATCTACTTTGCTAAATGTAAGCAAAACAGAAGCTATGCTAATGTTTATAGATTTCTGTAATGTTTTCATATGTGGTTGGGCTAGATTCTCTCAATATTTTTTCCAGCAATTCCTTTTACATTTTCCCATTAATTCTTCCAATGGGCCGTACAATTATTTTAAGTTAACCAAATTCTTTTAGAACTTCAAGTTACATTGCACCAAACATAAACCAGTAGGAAGAACTGATATCATAATGATTCTTACCATCCAGTAGTGCTGTTTTCCCATGTTTATTTAAATTTCCTTTTATATTTATCAATAACATTTCATAATTCTCATTCAATATTCCATAAGTATTGCACATTTCCTGTTAGGATTACTGCTGTGTATTTTCTGTTTGTTGTGATGTGTGAAAAGTGAATATTAAAAATTAAGGACTTACATTCATTCCTTTGTTAAATTTTATGTCCTTAGCAAAAGTAATAAGTATATGAAAGACGTAAAAAATATATAAAGTACAAAATTTATAAGTAACATACCAGGTGATGGAGATATGATACAGTCTCCTAAAAATTTATTTTCAGTAAGATCTCCTTTTATTTCAGTTTTTTTTAACAGTGTTTCAAAGTGAAAACGAAGAGGCACATCTAGAAAAATAAAGCAAACAAAAATATTTTCAGTGAAATCACTCTTCATACCGTCCCATATTAAGATTTAGAAAAATAAGCAAAAGCTTGAAACATCACAACTATTAGAAGTTGCAAAATATTCTTTCCAAGTGTAAGCAATATTTTGGAAATTACTGATTATACATACTAAACAAAGACTATGAACAATTTCATAAACTAAAATAGTACATAAGGTGAACAAAAGTATAAACATTAAATACTACTTGCAGATGAAACAAATGCTCCCAAAAAGTCTTTAATAAAATATATAGTCAAACCTAAGTCCATTCCACCCACCCCTACAAACTCTGCATTTGAAATAATGAAGTTTCCAAAAGACATAATTATACAAGTTTAGTTACTTGAAGGAAAAACACTATAATACAGATGCAACCTTTTATGAAAATGTCATTTAACATTCCCTTAGTTTACTACTGTTATGAATCACAAAATTAAATCTACTTTTACGAAAATCAAAACATACTGACAATCTAGTTCTCTTCTCCTAAGTAGAGGCTTAGGAGAGTTGTTCAATTCACTACGTTTATGTTCCATATTCTCACAGCCAAAAGAGAAGCTAAGTAAATAAAACAGATGTGCTTCACATTTATTAACCAAAGCATGTTTTCTTCAATAAAGAATGCAAAAACAATCATCTTAAAAACTTTTTCCTAAGAAATATAAAGAAATATTTTATAAAGTGGTTGTTTATTCAAAGTTTTGCTACTGAAGATATTTTTAAGAGAACTAATTATGAATGCATAAATTAACATAGATCCAGAAAAAGTCTCAATTTTAAACAAAGAAGTAGGTTTCCCTCAAAATAATGTATTTTAATAGCAGATCCATACTCAAGTGTGGAAAAATATGCACACAAAAATGGGTTCATAAGTATCATCTTGGAAACTTTCCCATGGGGCAGGGGTAAGATAGCTTTCAATGCTATCACTATACTAAGACCATGAGAAAACTATATAACAAAATGAAAATAAGAATACAAATTAAATATACTGCATAAACATTTCAGGATTCTGATATTTCCAATTACCAAAACAAGTTTCTCCAAAGAAACATCACCTATTATGTAGAGTATCACCTCTTCTACCACTGTTCTTTAGTTGTTGGAAAACCTGACGGAAGTAGGGAAGGTGCTTGTTCTACTCATATACCTTCCTTAGAACCCACCCTGTAACCTGTGAGCTTTTAGTAAAGTTTCATAACACTTTATTCCATTTAATAGTTTATATCTCAGTTGTCGAATTGGAATGCAAGTACCTTGAGGGATTTATTTGCATTCATTTTCCTATCATACGTAGTATACAGCAGGTATTCAGATTTGTATTAAATGAACAAAAGAAGAAAGATAACCCTAACTAGTAGGTAAGGAAGCTAATCTTAATTTATTAGATGTAACATTAGTAGGATGAAAGATACTTATGCCAGATCTCAGGTTTTTTCATCAGAAACAAATTTACTAATAAGAAAACAGGAAGTAAAGAGTATGGTTAGGAGTATGGCTCTGGAGAATGACAACTTCAGGTCAAATCCTGTCTCCATCATTTACTAGCTGTGTACTCTTGAATGAGTAATTTAATATCTCTAAGCCTCAGTGTTCTTATATGTAAGATAAAGAAGACAACAATCACTCTCATGGGGTTGCTGCAAGAATTAGAGGAAAATGTAACATGCTTATAGGATCCAGTGTATTCTAAGATCAAATGTTGGCTGTGTTATTATTGTCATAAATATTTTTTCTTTCTTTTATTAAGGTTTCCTCAAAGATACAGTGAAACAGCTCCTACCAGGAGCTTACTTCAATGTATGGTATAGCTAAGAAACCATTGTAATACTGGTAAAAACCAAACTAAGATTCAGGGCAGGAATAGGTACAAGAAATGGTGCTTTACAAAGAGGAGCAGTCCCTGGGTGATTAGAACCAAAAGCTGAAAAGGAAACAAAAGCTCATTTGACATATCTTCCCATAAATAAATGAACTTGAGATAACCAGTGTGAAGAATGTTTTCTTTTTTTACCCTAAATATTTACTTCAGTTTCAATGTACATAAGACTGGAAACATTCAAACAGAAAACAGGAACTGGAGAGAAACTTAAAGCCATATTAGGGACATAGGGATGTAATGCCTCATCTGCTCCATTGTAGATTACTGGTATTTTTGAGGTTCAAAAGTTGAGTACGTCTAAAGATGGACAGTTTTCTTCTCTGAAATTCAATGCTGATTATAGATGGGGGAATACTATATGGTGGGAAAACTCCATGCAAAAAAAAAAAACACACATTAGAAAAAGAACCCTGACTTACTGAGAAACATTTCAATAGCATAGCCATATTATCAATAAAATGCTAAAAATTTAACACTCAAAGGGAGATCAAAAGCTAAGTACTTTGCAAAGTTAGTCAAAATCGTTTCCAAGGAATTAAAAAATCAACTTACAGAACATTAATTCATTAATTAATTTATAAGGAGGTTTACCTGATGGCAATGATAGAACAGAATGGAAAGAAGAGTCTAACTCTGATACATGTTCTGTTAACATTTGAGACTTTGAATTGTGTTCACAGCTACTCCAAATTGAAGCTGACTGCAGGCAAGGCATCTGTGTGGTATTTAAAAACCTTGTTTCTTTTGAAGGCAAAGTCTGTAAGGAAAAAAAGAATAATTATTTAAAGACTTCATTTTTTTTTGAAAACTGATTCAGAGAGAATATAACAGTTAAGAGCACAGTGTGTGAATGACATCAGCAAGAAGTCCTGGATTACTGAATCACCTTGGAGAGAGCACTTTATGAAAAAGATAAATGAGTTTGAACAACTTTAGGTCAAAAGAAAATGATTACACTTCAGATTAGTGAGAAATGCGACACTGAGCAGGTACCATGCTAAGAAGAATTGTGCCTATAGCTGACTGTTGAACACAGGCTTGAACTATGCAGGTCTACTTATATGCGGGTTTTTTTTACTTAATAGGTACTATAGTATTACATGAGCCATGGTTGGCTGAATCCTTGGATGCTGAACCACAAGACAGGGAGGAAGGCCAACTGACTATAAAGTTATGCATTGCCTTAGACCTTTTGTTTTTTTTTGCTGTGTGGGGTTGATGCCTCTATAACCCCACCTTGTTTCAGGGTCAACTGTACTGTTTTCCTCCTTCTAACCTGTTATAACCAATGAGTGAAACTAGAGTCTGCTTTGAATTATAATGCCAGGCAATATCTACACTGGAACAATAGTGAAACACTATGAAGAATATCATATATATACATTAAATAAAACTGAATTTAAAATAAAACATTACTTACATTACCATATGTAAAATAGATAGCCAACGGGAATTTGCTGTATGGCTCAGGAAACTCAACAGGGGCACTGTATCAACCTAGAGGGGTGGATGGGAAGGGAATGGGAGGGAGGTTCAAAAGGGAGGGGATATATGTATACCTATGGCTGATTAATGTTGAGGTTTGACAGAAAACAACAAAATTCTGTAAAGCAATTATCCTTCAATAAAAAAAAATAAAGATATGTATAAAATATGCAGTATGTTACATGAGTCTCAGTTTAAGGTAAAGTTAAGATTCCAGAAATCTCATGAAAATCATGTTGCTAAATAAAAAAGTTACACTGCTACATTAAAAATATATAATGTTTAAATGTTGGGTTCTTAAATTATTTTTTTCTGGTTATAAGTAGTTGGGCTTCTCTGGTGGCTCAGACTATAAAGAATCAGTCTGCAATGTGGGAGACCAGGGTTCAATCCCTGGGTTGGGAAGATTCCCTGGAGAAGGAAATGGCAACCCGCTCCAGTATTCTTGCCTGGAGAATCCTATGGACAGCAGCCTGGCTGGCAAAAGTCCACGGGTCACAAAGAATTGGACATGACTGAGCAACTAACAGAGCAGATAAGGATACAACCAATGAAAAAATTCTATAAAACAGAAAAAATATTTTAAAAGTTAATATGAGTTTACTTGCGTTCCTTCTGTCACCTCTTACCTCCACCTACTACAGTATCATTAGGACTCTTTTTTTTGAAATGATATTTAAAATGCTCATAATAACAGAATTTTAGATGCTATTTAAAAAAAATTACTTTGTAAACTTACATTGAGTTTGTCAATTTTCTTGAGTTTGAGTTTCCTGGCTAACTGGCATGTTTTCTCTGTGTTTTGACAGAGAGAGGCATAGCCATGCCTGCCATAGCATTTAACTAGATTTCCTTTGGACTGTGAGCTCCTTGAAGGTTGGGACTATAATTTGTTCAATCCTGTATTCCTGGAACCTGACACAATCCCTAACATATGGTTGAAGCTTGAGTGCTGACCAAATGGATTTTATCTCATTTGCTCTTAAAAAAACTTAAGTGAATAGAATTTTCAAATACATGTGTGCCTAAGACTATTCCACTGGGGGAAAAATAGTTCCTGTTAATATATGCTAAAATTTATCATGTAATGACTTCTGTTTATATTGCATTGGCCAAGACTTAGGTCAGCTAATCATACTCAGCTGCAAGAAGTCTAGGAAATGCAGTCATTATTCTGGGTGGTCAAGCAAATTGATGATTTTGTAAGAAGATATAACATGGGGGACATGATAATAAAGCTGTGAGTTATTTCCAAAATTTATTCTAATGATGCTATATATCTATGGGAACAGTTGCAATTTCTTACCTTTACAAGATGCACTGGTACTTGTGACTCACTCTAGAATTATTTGTTCTTTTATGATGTAGTTCAAAAAGATATAAGGAACAATTATTTAAAATTACAAAGAAAAAAATGTGCTAACCTCTCTTTTTCCATGTATGGCTAGAACATTATGAATAAAATTTGGTGATAAAATCTGAATATTTACCATGTAATTAGTTTTCTCTTGCAATTTTTCCAAATCCAGGAAACCCATTAGCCAATTTGAAACTATCCTAAATAATTATGGAGACAAGTGAGGGGCATCTAGGAAAAGGCCTTTTTTCCCCTGCAGAGAAAGTGAAGCCCAGGAGGCTGAAAAGGAATGGATGGAGAAATAAGAGAAAAACCTGGAGATTCTTGCCAATAAAAATTCAAATGTCTAGAGGGAGTGATCAACAATACCATATGCTGCATAAGATTCAAGCAAAGTAAAGCCTGAAAACTATCCACTACATGTTTTAATTTTAGTAATGAACCGTTTCATATATACAAAAGTATATAATTTATAAGGGAGGTATAAAATAACGTTTAAAAAGCACCTATACACACTATCCTACTTTTAGAAACAGAACAATGCCAATACCTTTGATGACTTCTCTTCCTGTCTCGCCTCCACGAGCCTGTGATGAAGACTGCTACTTTCCTCCCAATATCTGTGTTGGCTTCCTCCCTGTTCTAAAACTCCTGATTTTCAGTTGGGCACATTTCCCAAGTGTCCTTGCATCTACAAATTACTAAATTCTAGTCAGAACACCATGAAGAGGAGTCATCTGTGAAACCTTTAGAAACTTCCCTTTAGAAGGTAATTTAGCACTCCATTCTTCCACCTATGATGGTGATCCCTGTCCCGCCCCAGTCTTGTGAGTAAGGGTAATGCTCAAAAGATCAAACAAAAAGTCAGGAGGAGCCCGGTTCCTAGGTAGGTTTTTCCATTAATCAAACATATTCTCTACAAGTCATGACAGTTTAGATTCTTTCATTCAGTCCTAAAACCTTGAACTATTTTTATTTATAAGGTTCCAAACATGCTGGATAGGCTCACCAGTTCAATATGAATAGAAATGGCCAAAAGACACATTGTTTTGTCCCTTATTATACAGTAAATGCTTCTAAAAATTTTTCATAATTAAAAATTACAAGGATTAAGAATGATTGCAGTTTTTTTCTGTATACACTTTATCAGAATATATGCCTTCTCTGCCAAAGTATTTTTTTTAACTATGTTAATGTTGAACTTAATCATATACTTTTTATGAATCTATTGAAATGATTACTTGACTTTTCTTAATGTGGGTTACTACATTAACAAATTTATAAATGTCAAAGCAACTTTCAATTTTTCTTGAGGAATCTTGCTAGAGATTTAACAATTTCTTTGCAAAGAACCAGAAACTGGATTTATTTTCTATATTGCATATGGAAATTTTTGCGTATGTATATTTGTTCTTACGTTTCACTGATTCTGGTTTATTAGGATTGATAAAATATTTTGTCATGTTCTTCCCCTCAATTAACTTCAACTTATACATTCTTCTCTTTTCTTTTAGTGGTTTTCCTAGAGATTACAATGCATACGTAACTTAAGGCTTTTCGAGTATAAAACAAATTATTCCTTTGCCCACTTCCCTGAAACACTGGAACATTAGAACACTTTTAAACTCCACTCACTCTCCTCTTTGTTACTGTTGCAATGCATTTCAAGTCCATATATAGTTAAAACACTACATTATACTACCATTATTTTTATTGTCAACATTTACATTACCCATATATTTATTCTTTCCATTGTTCTTCACTTCTTTCTACAATTCTGTTTCCGTATAGGATCATGTTCCTTCTCCTGTTGTGTAGATTTGCTATCAACAAATTCCCTCCATTTTTATTTATTTGAAACTTTTGTATATCATCATTTTTAAGGATATTTTTATGGATATAGAATACCAGATTGACTTTTTTTCTTGCAGCACTTTAAGAATATTCACCTTTTCATCTGGTTTCCATTATTTCTACTCAGTGTGCATGCATGCTAAGTCACTTCAGTCATGTTAGACTCTGCAACCTATGGACTGTAGCCCTCCAGGCTCCTGTGATCATGAGATTCTCCAGGCAAGAATACTGGAGTGGCTTGCCATTTCCTCCTCCAGGGAATCTGCCCAACCCAGGGATAGAACCTGCATCTCCTACAGCTCCTGCACTGGCAGACAGGTTCTTTACCACTAGCGCCACCTGGGAAGCTCCTTCTACCCAGTAGTTAGGTCTTATTGTTGACCTCATGTGAAGGTAATATATCTTTTTTACCCTGACTACTTTTAACATTTTTCTATGTCCTCACTTTTTAGCAGGCCTCCTATGTCTTGATATAATTTCTATGTATTTGTTATTTTTGAGTTTCAGAGAATTTGTATCCATCAGTTGATGTCCTGCTTTAGTTTCGGAAATACTATTATTATCTGTTCAAATGTTGCTGCTGCTGCTAAGTCACTTCAGTCGTGTCCGACTCTGGGCGACCCCATAGATGGCAGCCCACCAGGCTCCCCGACCCCTGGGATTCTCCAGGCAAGAACACTGGAGTGGGTTGCCATTTCTTGCTCCCTGTTCAAATGTTACTTACCCCCTATTTTCTTTCCTTTCTTCTAGAGTCCAATACGGAGAAGGCAATGGCACCCCACTCCAGTACTCTTGCCTGGAAAATCCCATGGATGGAGGAGCCTGGAAGGCTACACTCCATGGGGTCACTGAGGGTCAGACATGACTGAGTGACTTCACTTTCACTTTTCACTTTCATGCATTGGAGAAGGAAATGGAAACCCACTCCAGTGTTCTTGCCTGGAGAATCCCAGGGACAGGGCATCCTGGTGGGCTGCCGTCTATGGGGTCACAGAGAGTTGGACACGACTGAAGTGACTCAGCAGCAGCAGCAGAGTCCAATAACATATATGGTTAATTTATTTCACTAATTCACAGTTCTCTAATTCTGTTTGTGTATTTTTTTTTCTATTTTTATCTCTGTGCTTCTATTTGAGTATTTAATCTTAATAAGTCTTTTGGTTCCTTAACTGTATCTTATACTCCCCTGGTGGCTCAGACGGTAAAGCATCTGCCTCCAATGTGGGAGACCTGGGTTTGATCCCCAGGTCGGGAAGATCTCCTGGAGAAGGAAATGGCAACCCACTCCAGTATTCTCGCCTGGAAAATCCCATGGACAGAGGAGCCTCTTAGGTTGTAATCCATGGGGTCACAAAGAGTTGGACATGACTGAGCGACTTCACTTTAGTCACTTTCACTGTATACTCCATGACGGCTTCCCTGGTAGCTCAGCTGGTAAAGAATCCACCTGAAATGCAGGAGACCTCAGTTCGATTCCAGGGACAGGAAGATCCCCTGAAGAAGGGATAGGCTACCCACTTCAGTATTCTTGGGCTTCCCTGGTGACTCAGCTGGTAAAGAATCCATTTGCAATGTGGGGGACCTGGGTTTGATCCCTGGGTTAGCAAGATCCCCTGGAGGAGGGCATGGCAACCCACTCTAGTATTCATGCCTGGAGAATGCCATGGACAGAGACTGGAGGGCTAGAGTCCATGGGGTCACAAAAAGACACGACTGAGTGACTAAGCACAGCACAGCATGCTCTTAACAGATAAGCATAATATATGCTCCATTACTAACTGTATCTTAGTAATCTGTCTGTTTTTCTCTCTTGAAGGCTAGTCATCTGGTCCTATCTTTTGGGATGCCTAGTAATTTTTGATTGAATGCCAGACAGTATATTTTTAAAAATCACAAAGGCTCCAAATGATGTAATCTTTCTCCACAGAGGATTCCCTTTCCCCACTGCTAAGCAGACAAACTGCGGGTTTCTCTCTTTAATCTACATGGGGAGTGCGCTCAGTTAACTATGGGTTGCTGCCCTCATATGGTTTTCTATCCCTAATTTGTTCTTGGCCCTTCAAGATTTTCAGTTAAGTGTTTGCTGTATTTTACAGACCTTTCCCTAATCATTCAGACTTTAAGAAAAAAATCTTAAGAGTACACTGAGAGTGCCACCCTTCTTTGAATGGGTTTTGTCACTGATGATTTTTTTAAGCCTACTGTTCTCTGCAGCCTGAGTATTTAGCCAGTGTTATGAGGAAAACATAAGCATAATATATGCTCCATATATATGCAAGAGTGAACATCGACATTCTAGGAATCAGCAAACTAAAACGGACTGGAATGGGTGAATTTAACTCAGATGACCATTATATCTACTACTGTGGGCAGGAATCCCTTAGAAGAAATGGAGTAGCCTTCATGGTCAACAAAAGAGTCTGAAATGCCGTACTTGGATGCATCTCAAAAACAACAGTATGATCTCTGTTCATTTCCAAGGCAAACCATTCAGTATCACAGTAATCCAAGTCTATGCCCCAACTAGTAACACTGAAGAAGCTGAAGTTGAACGGTTCTATGAAGACCTACAAGACCTTTTAGAACTAACACCCAAAAAAGATGTCCTTTTCATTACAGGGGACTGGAATACAAAAGTAGAAAGTCAAGAAACACCTGGAGTAACAGGCAAATTTGGCCTTGGAATACAAAATGAAGCAGGGCAAAGGCTAATAGAGTTTTGCCAAGAGAATGCACTGGTCATAGCAAACACCCTCTTCCAACAACATAAGAGAAGACTCTACACATGGACATCACTAGATGGTCAACACTGAAATCAGATTGATTATATTCTTTGCAGCCAAAGATGGAGAAGCTCTATACAGTCAGCAAAAGCAAGACCAGGAGCTGACTGTGGCTCAGACCATGAACTCCTTATTGCCAAATTCAGACTGAAATTGAGGAAAGTAGGGAAAACCACTAGACCATTCAGGTATGACCTAAATCAAATCCCTTATGATTATACAGTGGAAGTGAGAAATAGATTTAAGGGACTAGATCTGATAGATAGAGTGCCTGATGAACTATGGATGGAGGTTCTTGACATTGTATAGGAGTCAGGGATCAAGACCATCCCCATGGAAAAGAAATGCAAAAAAGCAAAATGGCTGTCTGGGGAGGCCTTACAAATAGCTGTGAAAAGAAGAGAAGCGAAAAGCAAAGGAGAAAAGGAAAGATATAAGCATCTGAATGCAGAGTTCCAAAGAATAGCAAGGAGAGATAAGAAAGCCTTCCTCAGCAATCAATGCAAAGAAATAGAGGAAAACAACAGAATGGGAAAGACTAGAGATCTCTTCAAGAAAATTAGAAAAAAAAAGAAAAAGAAAATTAGAGATACCAAGGGAACATTTCATGCAAAGATGGGCTCAATAAAAGACAGAAATGGGATGGACTAACAGAAGCAGAAGATATTAAAAAGAGGTGCAAGAATACACAGAAGAACTGTACAAAAAAGATCTTCATGACCAAGATAATCATGATGATGTGATCACTCATCTAGAGCCATACATCCTGGAATGTGAAGTCAAGTGGGCCTTAGAAAGCATCACTATGAACAAAGCTAGTGGAGGTGATGGAATTCCAGTGGAGCTATTTCAAATCTTGAAAGATGATGCTGTGAAAGTGCTGCACTCAATATGCCAGCACATTTGGAAAACTCAGCAGTGACCACAGGACTGGAAAAGGTCAGTTTTCATTCCAATCCCAAAGAAAGGCAATGCCAAAGAATGCTGAAACTACCACACAATTGCACTCATCTCACACTCTAGTAAAGTAATGCTCAAAATTCTCCAAGCCAGGCTTCAGCAATACGTGAACCGTGAACTTCCACATGTTCAACCTGGTTTTAGAAAAGGCAGAGGAACCAGAGATCAAATTGCCAACATCCACTGGATCATTGAAAAAGGAAGAGAGTTCCAGAAAAATATCTACTTCTGCTTTATTGACTATGCCAAAGCCTTTGACTGTGTGGATCACAATGCACTGTGGAAAATTCTGAAGGAGATGGGAATACCAGACCACCTGACCTGCCCCTTGAGAAACCTATATGCAGGTCACGAAGCAACAGTTAGAACTGGACATGGAACAACAGACTGGTTCCAAATAGGAAAAGGAATACATCAAGGCTGTATATTGTCACTCTGCTTATTTAACTTATATGCAGAGTACATCATGAGAAACACGGGGCTGGAAGAAGCACAAGCTAGAATCAAGATTTCCCGGAGAAATATCATAACCTCAGATATGCAGATGACACCACCCTTATGGCAGAAAGTGAAGAGGAACTAAAAAGCCTCTTGATGAAAGTGAAAGAGGAGAGTGAAAAAGTTGGCTTTAAGTTCAACATTCAGAAAATGAAGATCATGGCATCTGGTCCCATCACTTCATGGGAAATAGATGGGTAAACAGTGGAAACAGTGTCAGACTTTATGTTTTTGGACTCCAAAATCACTGCAGATGGTGACTGCAGCCATGAAGTTAAGAGATGCTTACTCCTTGGAAGGAAAGTTAGGACCAACCTAGATAGCATATTCAAAAGCAGAGACATTACTTTGCCAACAAAGATCCGTCTAGTCAAGGCTATGGTTTTTCCAGTGGTCATGTATGGATGTGAGAGTTAGACGGTGAAGAAAGCTGAGCGCTAAAGAATTGATGCTTTTGAACTGTGGTGTTGGAGAAGACTCTTGAGAGTCCCTTGGACTACAAGGAGATCCAACCAGTCCATTCTAAAGGAGATCAGTCCTGGGTGTTCTTTGGAAGGAATGATGCTAAAGCTGAAACTCCAGTACTTTGGCCACCTCATGCGAAGAGTTGACTCACTGGAGAAGACTGATGCTGGGAGGGATTGGGAGCAGGAAGAGAAGGGGACGACAGAGGATGAGGTGGCTGGATGGCCTCACCAATTTGATGGACGTGAGTCTGGGTGAACTCTGGGAGTTGGTGATGGACAGGGAGGCCTGGCGTGCTGCGATTCATGGGGTCGCAAAGAGTCAGACACGACTGAGCTACTGACTGAACTGAACTGAACTGATGAGGAAAACATTGGTCAAAAATGTTCTGAAGTGAAAACTGGCTGTGTGTTTCAGGTCTCAAAAAAGAGCCCAACAGCATCCCCCATAACCATCATCTACTAGCAACTGCACCAAATTTAAAAATTTCTGCCAAAGCTCCAGGACAAAAGTGGCTGCAGAAGCCAGCTATCCTAGGTGTTTCCCTCTGTGAACACATATGCTGAATCTTCTCCTCTAACCTGTATATTTTTCATTTATTTTCGTATCTTCCAATTCTTTTTTTTCCCCTCGGTTTTCTCGTATAAAATCGGGCATGAAAGAAGAATTATGTATAAGGTATTCATAAGTTGAAACAGTGTCTGGCACATAATAATTGCTTAATAACTATTAGCTATTATTATCTGACATTCTTATTAGAGATTACTGTTGCAAAAGGGACAAAATCAAGTAAAAATGCATACTAAATTATGCTTTTTATGAATTTTGCCCAGCTAAGGGATCATAACCTCTACAAATGATGATTCTAAATAATTATCCCAATCCTTTTACCTCTATTTCTTTTATCTTGTTGCTCTGACACAACAAGTAGTATAATAATTGCCTATAAAAGTGTGGAGGATAAAAATGGTACATAATGAATTCATAGATCTGGCTAAGGAGGTTTCTAGGCAGAATATTTAAGTGCCAATTGTTCACTTAACTGCCTATGATTAAGTATGGATGGAGTAATGAGCTTAGGCACAAAAGGAGCTAAGTTTTCAAGCAAAATTTAAAGAAAATACAGAACTAAGACTTGATGGGTTCAAAAATAAGACTGTTTCTCATTTACAGCCAGTCCAGACAGCAAAAGTTTCACACAGGAAGAAATGACATCAGTACAAAGGTCAAATCCAGAGAGCTGCCAGTAAAACTGTGGCCACAAAGTCAGGATCTCAGAGATGAGACTGGAAAACCAAGACGTTAGAAAGGTTTGAAACATGTTCACAGATCCTCGCATGTAGACAAGAGGGCTCTAAAGAATCTTAAAGGTGCGCCTTGTGCTACACAAAAAATGCCAGTAAGTATCTTCAGGGTATTGTCCCACAGCAGCCTCACACAAAGGCCAAAACCCAGTAAGGTGTGTGTTGAAGAGGTATGCAGATATGATATTTCTATAATGGAGTTTATTTCCATGTGATACATAGGAACACCATGAAGTTTTAGACTTGAACTTGTACTAGGACAGAAGCAGCTCAAAATGACAAGACCTCTGGGCTTTTAGTCTTTTACAGAGAGGAAGCATGCTGAGAAAACCACTACATATTTTAAAAGGTGCTTCTTTTTATGGAAAAGAAAAGATTACTCAGAGGATGTAGCCAGGAGTTGCTAGGGCAGAACTAATAGCTAAGAAAGAACCATTTCCAGAGGAACAGGCCCACATTAACAAACCTGCAACATGCAGTAACTGTGTATTTCAGAACTGCTATATTCTTCCCATTCCCCCTGTCTGAGCAGTATTTCTTCTGATTATCCCTGTCTCACTATTATATGTTGAGTATAAATCAAATAACTAATAACATTAGTTCACAAATCTTTCCATCCAGAGAAACCACACATGAGGAGCTAAACCTAAAGAAAAACACCTGGGGAGCCATACATAAAAAGTCTCAGTGCAGGTACCTGGACATGATTTAAGAGGATGATTTTAAGATTTTAAGCCTGAACCTAATGAGGTGATGAGATGAGAAATTGGAGGTCTTCAGGGGAAAATAAGTATTGGGGCTGAAACTCCAATACTCTGGCCATCTGATGCAAAGAACTGACTCATTTGAAAAGACCCTGATGCTGGGAAAGATTGAAAGTGAGAGGAGAAGGGGATGACAGAGGATGAGATGGTTGGATGGCATCACCAACTTGATGGACATGAATTTGAGTAAACTTCGGGAGTTGGTGATGGACAGGGAGGCCTGGTGTGCTGAAGTCCATGGGGTCTCAGAGTCGGACACGACTGAGCAACTGAATTGAACTGAACTGAACTGACAGGAAAAGATTAAGTCATTTTTACATATGAGAGAGATGTCAGTAATTGGGAATCAGAGATGGTCAATGGTAGTCCCTACTGATGGCTCCTAGTACTCTTGCCCTTGAATAGTTTCTCCCACATTAAATCCTACATGGATTCCCTTTAACCAATAAAACCACACTATTCCACACCTAAGTCTTAAAAAGCACTGACAGCTTTCATATTTGCATTTTTGAGAATCTGGATCACCAGGTAAAACTACTGTGCTCAAGAAAAATCTGGTGGAGAAGCTCCATGGAAAGGCTCTGAGATTACATAAAGAGAGAATGAAACCCAATTATTCAAGCCCATTCAAAACCCTAGATGACTCCAGCCCCAGCTGCCATCTCACTGTAACTGTATGAGACCCCTTAGACAAGACTGAAAGAAGAACCACTCAGGTAATTTACAGAATCATGAGGTTATAAATTGTTTTTAAACCACTAAATTTGGGGATGGTTTATTATGTAAAAAGAGATGACCAAAATAAGGATGGGCTAACTCTGTGTAGCATGAATCCATATATACTTCTATAGTGAAGAAGATACGTATCATGATCAATCTTTGCACACATATACATGTAGCATCCACCATCACCATGACCGAGATACACAGCAGTTCCAACAACCCAGAAATCTTGGCTGTACCCTTTCCTGGTCAAGGACTTTTCAGTGCAAGTCCTACCACTTGCACTGAAGTAACCACAATTGTAAGGTCTATCACTGCTAACTTTTATCTATGTTTAATATACAGTATGTACTCTTTTCTTTCAGCCAACGTAATTCTGGGAAACACATCTACACTATTGAAAAGCAGCCTATCCTTTTTATGGATATGACACAATTCTGCCAATAGATATTTAGATTGCTCTAGTTTCAGACTTTAATAAGTAAAGCTATTACAATGTTGCTTCAGTTGTGCCTGACTCTTTACAACCCTATGGACTGTAGCCCAACAGGCTTCTCTGTCCACAGGATTTTCCAGGCAAGAATACTGGAATGGGTTGCCATTTCCTTCTCCAGGGGATCTTCCCAACCCAGGGATCAAACTTGCACCTCTTATGTCTCCTGCATTGGTAGGCGGGTTCTTTACCACTAGCGCTACCTGGGTGGGAAGCTATTACAATAATTCTTATATATGTCTTTTTGTGTATAAATGTATTCATTTCTCCTGGGAAAGTTCCTAAGAGTAGAACTGCTGAATTATAAGGATATATGTATGCAGTGTATTTCACTGTGGTTTTAACTGCATTCCTTTGATGAGTAATAATTTTAAACATTTTTATATACTTGTTCATTTGGATATCCCTCCTCTATAAAAGACCTGTTCAGTTTTCTGTTTTTTTTATTTAAAAGAAGTTCTTACTGTGGCAAAATACACATAAAAGTTTACTATTTTAACCATTTTAAAGTTTACAACTCTGGGTTATGCCTATTTTTAATTGGATTGCTATTTTCTTATTTTTTAGGAATAAATTAAATTATTAATGACTTCCCTTGTGGCTCAAACAGTAAAGAATCTGCCAGCAATGCTGGAGACCTGGGTTCAATCCCTGGGTCAGGAAGATCCAATGGAGAAGGGCATGGCAACCCATTCCAATATTCTTGCCTGGAGAATCCCATGGACTGAGGAGTCTGGCGGGCTACAGTCTGTGGGGTCACAAAGAGTCAGATACGACTAAGCAACTAACACCTTCACTTTCACAATTATTAATATATTCAGGATACAACATCTTTGTTGGATATATATATATATATATAGAGAGAGAGAGAGACATACAAATATAAACATATAGCAAGTGTCTTAACTCAGTGTATGCTTTATTGATCTTTTTGATGCTGTCTTTAATGGAAATAGGTTCATAATTTTAACAAAGTCCAAATTAACAATTTTCCTTTTATGATTAGTATTGTTTATATCCTGTTTAAGAAGTTGACTATCCCCAAAGCCATGAAGATATTGTTTTCTTCTAGTTTTATTGTTCTCCTTTCACATTTAGGTCTATGATTTACCTTCTTTTTTTCAGAAGGTTAGTACATGTTTGTTACTCAGTAGCTCTATCATGCATTGCCTGACTGTAAAATTTTGAGGGTCTAAAAACTTTCATTTTGTGCAGTTTCTGACCCTTTCAATCTAAGCCAGTAATTGCTATTAATATAACATTTTCAAAAACCTAGTGGGTCTCCCCTGTATGTCAAGATGACCCCTCTCATTAGACAAGAGGGTTTTCCCTAGATCTTATCTAAATAATGCCATCTCTGTTTCCTGAGTTCAGTTCAGTTGCTTAGTCGTGTCCAACTCTTTGTGACTTCATGGACTGCAGCACACCAGACCTCCCTGTCCATCACCAAGTCCCAGAGTTTACTCAAACGTAGGTCCATAGAGTCGGTGATGCCATCCAACCATCTCATCCTCTGTCATCCCCTTCTCCCACCTTCAATCTTTCCCAGCATCAGGGTCTTTTCAAATGAGTCAGTTCTTTGCATCAGGTGGCCAAAGTATTGTAGTTTCAGCTTCAGCATCATTCCTTCTAATGAATATTTAGGACTGATTTCCTTTAGGATGGACTGGTTGGATCTCTTGCAGTCCAAGGGACTCTCAAGGGCCTTCTCCAACACCACAGTTCAAAAGCATCAATTCTTCAGCACTCAGCTTTTTTTTATAGTCCATCTCTCACATCCATTCATAACTACTGGAAAAACCATAGCCTTGACTAGACAGACCTTTGTTGGCAAAGTCATGTCTCTGCTTTTTAATATGCTGTCTAGGTTGGTCATAACTTTTCTTCCAAGGAGCAAGTGTCTTTTAATTTCATGGCTGCAGTCACCATCTGCAGTGATTTTGGAGCCCCAGAAAATAAGATCAGTCACTATTTCCACTGTTTCCCCATCTATTTGCCATGAAGTGATGGGACTGGATGCCATGATCTTAGTTTTCTGAATGTTGAACTTGAAGCCAATTTTTTCACTCTCCTCTTTTACTTCATCAACAGGCTTTTTAGTTCTTTGCTTTCTACCATAAGGGTGGTGTCATCTGCATATCTGAGGCTATTGATATTTCTCCTGGCAATCTTGACTCCTGCTTGTGCTTCATCCAGCCCAGTGTTTCTCATTATGTACTCTGCATATAAGTTAAATAAGCAGGGTGACAATATAAGCCTTGACATACTCCTTTTCCTATTTGGAACCAGTCTGTTGTTCCATGTCCAGTTCTAACTGTTCCATGTCCAGTTCTAACCTGTATACAGATTTCTCAAGATTTCTCAGATTTCTCTATTTCCTGGATTCAGCTAAATTGGATCCCAGTGTCATATGCATAATCTCTCTAGCAAAAAATTGTCCAGCCACATCTTGGATTCTCTCCAGAGCATGCTATATAATTTTTTGCAGAAGCATGAGAATTTCCCAAATTATCAAATTCTGGTTCCTTTTTGCCTAACAGTTTCTTCCTCAATTTATCTATATCCTCTGATACATGCATGCTAAGTCAACTTCAGCCATGTCTGACTCTTTGAGACCCTATGCACTGCAGTCCTCCAGACTCCTCTGTCCATGGAATTCTCCAGGCAAGAATACTGGAACAGGTTGCCCTTCTCCAGGGGATCTTTCTGATGGAGGGATTGAACCAGCATCTCTTACATCTCCTGCATTGGCAGGCAGGTTCTTTACCACTAGCACCACCTGAGAATCCCATATCCTCTGATATTTTAACTATAAACAATAAGTAGAAACCAGACTGCAAATTCCACACTTTGCTTGATAATTTGCTTAGCTAAATATCCAAGAATTCAATGGTTACAAGCTCTGATTTCCATTCAGCAGTAGAGTATTACTCAACCAACTTTTCTACCATTTTATAACAAGGATCACTTTCCTTCCAGTTTCTGGTAACATCTCCTGATGTTACCAGAAATCTTACCAGAATCATCTTTAACATTCATATTTCTTTCTAGTAACATTCTGCTCATGACAATACGTCTATTCTCTAAGATGACAGCACCTTTGTCTTCTATCCTCTTCACTTCCTTTTGAGTTTTCATCTGAATCTAGACTTGATTATCACACACCTCAAAATTCTTCCAACCTGGATCCAATTACCCAATCCAAAAGTCACACCCACAATTTTATGTATCTATTAAAGCAGTATTCTACTTCTAGGAACCAAACTCTATATCAGTTTCCTAGGGCTGTCATAACAAACTGCCATAAATTAGGCAGCTTAAAATCACAGAAATTAATTTTCTCACAGTTCTGGAGGCCTAAAGTCCAAAACTGAGGTTTTATCAGTGCCGAGCTTCCTTTGAAGGCTGTAGGGAAGAACTGTTCCTTGCATCTATCAGCTTCTGGTGGCTCCTGATGTTCCCTATTCCCTAGCTCTAATCTCTGCTTCTGTCCTCACAAATGCTTCTTTTCTGTATCTCTGTGACTCCAGCCTCTCTCTCCCTTCTCTTATAAGCATACCAGTCACATGATTTAGGACCCATCCTAACCCCTAAATGATCTTATTTCAAGATCTTCAGCTTAATTATACATACAAAGACTCTATTTCCAAATAAGGTCACTGTAACAGTTTGCTAGCTCTATCATAACAAAGTACCATAATTGAGTGGTTTAAACAACAGAAATTTACTGTTGCATAGTTTGGAGGCTAAACGTCAGATCAGTGTTTCAGCAAGACTGGTTTCTTTTGAAGACAGCAAGAACCTATTCTATTCTCCCCAGCTTCTGGTTTTTGCTGCCCATCTTTGGTGTTTCTTGGTCTATAAAAGAACCAAGGAATTGATTCTGATTTCAGTCTTCATCTTCACATGGCATTCATTCTGTACGTATAAAAATTTCCCTTTTTATAAGGACACCAGTCAGACTGGGTTAAGGTCTACCCTAATTACCTCATCTTATGTCTAGGGGTTAGGGTGTCAGTAAATGAGTTCAGTAGTAAAGAATGCTCCTGCAAATGTAGAAGACACAGGTTCAGTCCCTGGGTTGGGAACATCCCTTGGAGAAGTAAATGGCAACCCACTCCAGTATTCTTGCCTGGGAAATCCCATGGACAGAGGAGCCTGGCAGACTACAGTCCATGGGGCTGCAAAGAATCGGACGCAACTGAGCAACTAAACCACCACCACCAGTTAGTTTGTGACTGTGGTGGTTTCTCCTCCAGATCTTGGCTGTGACTCTGGGTTGCCTGTCTCTCCATACTACAGGGTGGCAATTTGCCATGCAACCTCAATTCTCTGATGGGTTCATGAAAAGGCACCAATTTTCAATTTGCTCACCTTCTTGCTGTAAGGACAGGAGCAACAACTTTCAAGCTCTTTACATGTTGGAGCTGAAACCAGAAGTCGCCCTAATGTATTGAATAGTATGATGATTTTAAAAATAACTTTTACATGTATTTGTTGCAATGAGGATACTGATCAGCCATCTATCTACTATATGTTACTGGGAGCGGTATGTTACTGGTACCCACCTCTCTCCATTGCCCTTTATATAAGCTTTTCTCAACCAATACCCTATTAGATTAAACACTATAGAAAATCATTTAAATAATTATTTTCTAAATTTTGCCAAGGATCTTACATAGCTAGCACAATGCCAGATGCATAGGAGTTAATTTATTACATAATATGGATGCCTTAGTCATTTTATCCCTATACACATTTAATGTGTATTTCTTAGAATAAATATATTTTCTCACATAACTGTAAAGTAGTACACTCAGGAAACTCAATATCAATACAATATTTTAATATAACCTACCATCAATAGTTCGGTTTTCTCAATTGTCCCCATAATCTTTTCCCTCCAAAAGAATTGTGACCTGAATCATATATTCATTCAGTTGTCAAATATCTTAAGTCTCTCTTTCACTCTGAAACATTTCCTCAGCTTTTCTTGGCTTTTATGCCACTGATTTTTTTAAGAATACAGGCCAGTTTTTGTTTCTGATTTTGGCTTTGTCTGATGTTTCCTTAAGGCTAAATTCAGGTATGTATCGCTGGTCAGAATACTTCATAGTGATATTGTATCAGACCCATAGTGATACTGCATCCTTCCCATATTAGTTTCTATCACTCAGGCAAGATTATTGTCTGGTTCTCTACCATACAGTTAAGACAATATTAATCTTACTCCTGATCACACTTCACCTGAATCCTGCCCCCAGACTCTTCATGCATTGTTGATTCTTACCCAACCAATTCTTACTATGAGTACTGCAATGATTGTTTCATTTCCCTGCTCAATCTACATTAATCAGAATCCTACTCTATGTAAAAGTTTCCCTTTTCCCTTTCTCTCCCTCCCATCCTCTCTCTCTCCCTCTTTCTCATCAGAATAGATTCATGGCTTCCTATTTTTTTCCACTGGGTTCATTACTGTTAATTCTGATGCTCAAAGAGCCCCAGATTTGGCCAGCGGGAGTGAAGCTTATTCAAACAAGCTCTTGGGTTTTTGTTTATTTTTCTTGACATGCCATCATCATTTTTTTAAAAATGTCCCTGCCTTCTGGTAGCAATAAGATGTTCCAGGCCTATTTTATATCCTCTCTTTCCCAAGCCTGGAGTTCAGCCATTTCTCTAACAATCCATATTTCCTTTCAGTAGGGAATGTATTAGAAAACAAGAATGAGTGCCAGGTGTTCTCACTGCTATCATGGTAAGTTTGAGTTTAGACTTGTCATATCCAATTTGGTAGTCATTATCCAAATGTAGCCATTTAAATCAAAATTAATAGAAACAAAAATTCAGTTCCTCAGCTGCACTAGTCACACTTCATGTGTAGTTACATGTATTTAGCAGCTAACATACTGGACAGCACAGATAATTATAGAAATTTCCATCCTTACAGAAAATTCTATTAGACATTATTGTTCTAGACCCTTTCACATAGCAAACACACACACTTTTTTTCCATCTCTGTTCCAATTACTCAAGTGCTTTCTTTATCTTGACCTAAACCCTTTCAAAATTTGGATTATCTTTCGAAACCAATCCTTTCTGGTGCATTTCTTAGTGCCTTTAACCAAGCTCCTTCTCCAACCCCCAAATATACAGTCTTTACTGATTTCAAACAAACAAAAATTTTGGTATAGCCACTGTGGAAAACAGTATGGCGGTTCCTCAGAAAACTAAAAACAGAATTACCATAAGATCCAGTTATCCCACTCCTGGGCATAAATCCAGACAAAACTATAGTTCAAAAAGACCCATGCACCTCTATGTTCACAGCAGCACTATACACAACAGCCAAGACATGGCAACAACCTGAATGTCTATCAATAGATTAATGAGTAAAGAACATGTGGTATAATGGAATATACTCAGTCATAAAAAATAACAAAATAATACCATTTGCAGCAACATGGATCCAACTAGAGATAATCATACTAAGTGAATTATATCAGAAAGAGAAAGACAAATACCATATGATATCACTTACGTGTGGAATCCAAAATATGACAAAATGAAACTAACAATGAAACAGAAAGAATCACAGACAGAGGGAACAGACTGGTGGTTGCTAAAAGAGCACATGTGGTGGAAGGATGGAGTGGGAAGCTGGGGTTAGCTGACGTAAGCTTTTATATAGCAAGGTCCTATTGTATAGTACAGAAAACTATATTCAATATCCTATGACAACCATAATGGAAAAGAATATTAAGGAAAAAAAATATATGTGTGTATAACTGAATCACTTTGCTGTACAGCAGAAATCAACACAACACTGTAAATCAACTATACTGCAATAAAAATACTGATTAAAAAACATCTGGATTATTTTTGTCATTACCAATGTAAATATTAATTGGTAAGAACATGGGCTTTGGAATCAGACCTATTTCTTACTAGCTATATGACCTTGGGAAAGTTACTTAATCTCCCTAAACTTCAATTTCTGCATCTAAAACTGGGATTAATAATGCCTCGTAGTTATATGTTTGAAGACTAAAAAAAATAATATACTGAATATGCTTAGCATTAGGACTGGAATATGATAAATTATATGGCCTATTAGTAACAATAATATTAGACTTGTTTCTCCTTTGTTTACTGAAAGTTTTAAATTCGTTCACTTTTCCAAGCCATTCTTCACATTACTAAGGCATACACAGTATGTTAGCAATACTGAGCAAATATTCTAAATTATTCAAATAGATTCCTTCCAGTTAGAATATTAAGACCTATTTATATGTGAAATATTTCTCTTAGACAATTCTATTTATAACTCTGAAATTATAAAATCAATTTCAAATATTTATTGCTTATAGCAACTTTAAATAAAAATTGTTAAATAAAGTATTTCTTATATAAAAACTTTAAATAAAATATTTTCCTATTAGGTTGATTAATTATGTAAAATTTCTGAAAATTCTGAAATAAAACTGAAAAATTTCAAGTTGAGAGGGCATACTAGTAGCTGAACTACAGAATGGCAAAAATCAAATTATTGATAAGAATTAATTTGTCAGAATTCATAGTCCTATTTATAAAAGGATCCTATAAAACCAAATTTGAAATTTGTTTCTAATGAAACAAAGCATCTTGATTTTGTTATAGAAATATATTTAAAAATAGCTAATGTAGTAATACTCAAAAACAACACTAAAGCAAAGATAAATTCCTTTCCTCTGACATATTATTTAAAATATAGAAAAAGAGCATGTTATACCTAATGATAACTAGAGATGACTTATTTTTCCCTCCATCACAGTTTATTTAAGATATGTACTGAAAGATGTAAACCTAATATTTTGCTAATAAATGAAAAACATGCTTTTCAAAATGAATGCTTTTAGTAAAGCATATTTTATTTGTAAAAAGTGTAAGCATGGTCATCTGAACTTTCACTGCTTATATGAAAAAGGGGTGCTCATCAAATTTAACAAATACTACGCCTATAAAGGAAAGCGATGTCATTTCCTCCAAAATAACTACAGCCCTGTAGATTTTTACCTTTTTCTTTACTAAGCAAAAGACAAATATATAACATGCTTGTGTCTTATTACCCTTACCGGTAAAATTTTAAAATCAACTTGATATGTAATTTTCTTTCAGATTAGTTTAAACATGATTTAAAAAAATGGAAATGTGAGAATTTCAGAATACACTGCTATGTTACAAAAATTATTAAATCTCACTTCTTCTAAATAACTATGTACAATTCATATCCTGTCACTTGTTAAATATATGGACAGTAAAATTTTTGTTCATGTTTTCCCAAAGGCAACCTTACCTGTGGAGTCCAATAAAATGTTGGGCTCAATCTGTAGAGTTTTCGTTTGTGGAAACTCTGAAGTGGCCTTGTTCGAGCTGCTGTACTCATGATAGTCAAGGATGGAGATTTCAATCTTGTCCTGTCTTTTCTCCTTTTCTTACTGTGCTTCTGGTTAAGTAACCAGCTACTGGAGGAAGAGAGCTCATCTAAATTCTCTGAAGCACTGAAATGCCATGAAATAATTGGGGAGTGGAGGGAATAAAACAAAACAAACAAAGACAAAGAAAACTAAATGTAAATCACCTTGATCTATTATGACAGAGGAGCATTAATTTTAGCCAATTTTGTGGTAACAACTGATGAAAGAATCAATATTAATGGAAAATTACATTTCAAGGTGTGAAAACAGAATCTGTATTTTCTCCTGCAAAATAAATATCCCATAGGTTAGAGATGCTCACATAAATTCACTAGTACAATGTAAATTTCACTGTAAATCAATAATCATGAATATTACAGTGTTAAAAGCATCTACATCAAATTCTTTTTCAATAAGGGTGAATTTACACAGGATTGTAGATTTTAAAAAGGCTAAAGTCTCATCACTACATCATTAGCTGCTCTTAAATAAGCACTACATATCTTACCAGGGGATTCTGAAACAAAGATGCAATCTGTCTATATTTTAAGAGTTTTTTAAAATTTCTGATGATACAGAAGATACAAACTATAAAATATTTTATCAGATCACACAAAATACACATGAAAATAAGCATAATTTTATAATTATCCCTCATATTAATTTTAAAATACTTAAATATTTTAGATCAGGAGGGATTTAATGCTGTTACCACATAAATTTATTTATACCAGTATATTACATATAAAATATTCAGCTTTTCAGGCACTATAATCTACCAGTTCAACCTTATTTATATAAACAAAAGCCAGCCAACTTAGCATTCTAAGATCAACAAGTGAATCTATATGTGCTATTGCTAATCACAAATAAATTCTAAATGTGCTATTTGGTTCAAGTAGAATCAGTGTTTAAAGGTAAACATAAGATACAGTTTTTCTATAGCTGTGTCACTGGTTTTGAATGCTGCACAATATTCTCTTTCAGATAAAGCAAGTAATTCAAGAAAACTTTATATAGTAGTAAGAAACTAGAAATAAAGGTACCTGAATGGCTTCTGTTGGTGAAACTAAAAGAGAATAATAAAATATGGAATTTGGTGATTACATACAAATACATAATTGAGTATGTCTATTGGCCAGACCAGTATAGGGAAAAAAATCTGATGATAAATATTTTATTTTTAAAATATTAACTTCAGTCTTCAGAAAGCTCTAGTCATGAATGTTTTAATTATCAGTTAATAAATATTCTAAAGATTATCTATCTGAGAAAGGTTTAGGATATACCAATACTCTCAAATTAACAGGTCCAGTCTCATATACTGATGTTACTTTTTGTAATATATCATATGTATGATTATAAAAGCCTGAAGTGTATAACGTGCTAAGAGTAACAGTCTGCTCTTGAGAAACCAGCCCTTGACCTGGGCTACCACATCAAGGGTAAACAGAAGGCATAGGTGATAGCCAGTATCAAGTTAGGTACTAAGCATGTCGGATACAGACGTAAACCAAGGTCAGGAAAAAGACCGATTAGTAGGTGGTTAGTACTAGAGGTGATCACATCAGGAGAGTGAGGATTCACGAACGTAAGAGTAGATCTAGCACAAAAGGTAGCTCTTCTAGAAAGTGAGAAATAATCTCTAGGCAGATGACACTGGCTCCTTAAAAGAGACATTGCTTGGGTAATATCTAGGGATAATGAAGAGTTTTTATTCTAGCAGTCTGGAGCACAGTTCTAGCAGTTCTTTCCTCTGTTCAGTTCTCTAGTTGTTAGTGGGCACTTGTTTCCCCATCCCTGCAGGAGGTATAAGGAGGTGAGCCACTATATTCTTAACTGAATGACATCTCTCAGCTTTTGAACTGGTGAGAGGCTCACAGGCTAGTTTAAAGATAAATGGAAAGCTTATTTGTGTCTCTAAATGTTACATTTTCAAGTTTCAAAGACTAATACAGTATCATTGGAAAAAGCTCACCAAAGTTGGCACTTAAATCACTTTATAAATAATTGATGAAAGTGATAGTGACTCTGTTGTGTCAGACTCTTTGTGACCCCATGGACTATAGCCTGCCAGGGGATGTTCCCAACCCAGATATTGAACCTGCATCTCCTACACTGGCAGGCAGATCCTTTAACCACTGAGCCACCTGGGAAGCTGCTGTAAAGGGTTATTTACCCTTTACAAACCACTGATAAATGATAAACCACTGATAAACTCTGCAAACCACTGATAAACTCACTTATTCTGCCCAATGGTTTACACTAAAGAGAATGAATCTTACTGAAAAGGAGAACAAGAGGAAATTATTTGGAGGACAACAAAACGCTGCCTAAGTGACTCTATAATCCAAGGTTATTTTTCCCCTCAGGAGATAATAATCCAATACCTAACACTAGTGGTAAAGAACCCACCCGCCAGTGCAGGAGATGTAAGAGACACCGGAGGAGGAGGAGAAAACCCAGGAAGAAAAAAACATTTCAATAAGAGACAAGGCTAAGTTTTCCCACTGAGTTGTGGGTACCCTAGGAAACCCCAGAAACTGAGGACACAATAAGCCACTGCCAAGTACTGTCATAATTGTCACAAAAATTATCAATAAATATCAACATATAATTTTGAAATAGCATGCTTACAAGTGGTGTAGTACCAGGTAAGGACACAAATCACACTCCTTTAGATTTCTAACTGGAAGCTTTTGTTCAGAGAACAATAAAAATCTCCAAAAGGATAGCCTAGGGCCCCTGTGTAATAGGCAGATAGTACAATTTGGCTCTAAAATAAACTAAATAATTGAGGAGGGGGAAGAAATGAGGGTGGTTTGGGGCTTACACCTTTCTCCATTTCCACTACCACTCTCTTAATCCAAGCTTTTTTCTGCCAGAATTCCTCCTATACCCTTGTAACTGGGCCCCCCTCATTCACACTTTATTCCATCCAGTCCCTTCTAATCTTTCAGGAAAACAAATCTGGTCCTGTTTTACCCTTTCCTTCCATGCCTACACTGCTTAAAATCTCTCAAAGCCTTCTCATTGCTCTTGAGAAAAATACTTAAATCCTTAATGGAAAAGGCCCTGATTGGTCTGCTCTCTCAGCCTCCTCATGTGTCACACTCCCTCTCCTTCTCTGTGTTCCAGCCACATTGCCTCTTTTAATTCCAAACAACTCACACTTGCTCCAGTACTAAACCTACTATATATAATATCTGCTTCCAGGAATTTTCTCACATCCTTCTTCACTTATGTAATTTCCAATAACCATTTGGCTCTCAGTTCAAAAGTCAGTACCTCTGGTAAGTCTTTGAGCCCTTGCATAGTCTCTCCAAAGACAAAGTCAAATTCCCTTCTGAGTTCTGATAATACCATTCACCTTTTCTTCATAGTATTTTTCATGATGTCAATTTTACAATTATTTGTGTTACTATCTGATTAGTGTCTTTTTCCTTTTCTAAAACTGTAAGTAATAGAGAGACTGTGTTTTAACTTTTTATCAGAAGTTCCTGATATTATACTTGGCATATGACAAATGCTCAATAAATATTTATAGAATGAATGGAGAAATGTACACATATATACATTTTCAGATTTATCACTCCAGCTCTGTGCTTTGCACAGGGTATGTATATAATACCACATAATGTGAAAGTGTTAGTTGCTCAATCATGTTCGACTCCTTGCAACTCCATGGATTATAGCCTGCCAGGCTCCTCTGTCCGTGGAATTCTCCAGGCAAGAATATTAGAGTGGGTTGCCATTTCCTTCTCCAGGGGATCTTCTGGACTGAGGGATTGAACCCAGGTCTCCTGCACTGCAGGCAGATTCTTTACCATCTGAGCCACTTGGGAAGCCCATACCTTATATGGGAAGCATATAACACTACATACCTTACCTAAATAGTTTAGTGAATGAGTAAACATGGAACATTACAGTTTAAGAGCCAAAAGAAGCTCTAAATAGAAGGTTATAAGAGAGCATTTAGAAAAATAAGACATATTTACACTGCCTTGAGTTCCATTCTAAATCTCTTAATTTTGACTTACAAAAGTTAGTTTCTGATAGTAAGCGATGATGTACCTTATTTTATCTTATAATCATATATGCCTATTATAAATGGGTAAGTATTATAAAGCAGATGAGAACTGTAAGATATTTTGATTTGTAAAAGAGAAAGCATGGATAAAGTTTAAATTTTTTCTTCTAATTTAAAAAGTGCAAAATGACCAAGAGTTTTATCGAAGAAAATATTTCAAAAGTCATGAGTTCCTGTTTTATTAACATTGCCTAATTTTTCTAATAGTAATGACTTTCTGATATAACTGATTGTCTATTACAATTCCAGAAAATCTTAGCAGTTAAGATATTTATGAATAACGACAGGCATTTAATTTGCTTTTACAGAGAATAAATGGAATTTTCAAGTGAATTTTTTAGTTAAAATTTTACTCTGATTACTGCAGAAACTAAAGGCCCAGAAGTGAAGCATTTAATCTTTTAATTGTTCTATACATCAGTGTCTCTTTTGCTGTCTCGTATACAGGGTTACTGTTACCATCTTTCTAAATTCCATATATATGCATTAGTATACTCTACTGATGTATAGAACAGTCTTTTGGACTCTGTGGGAGAGGGAGAGGGTGGGATGATTTGGGAGAATGGCAGTGAAATATGTATAATATCATATATGAAACGAGTCGCCAGTCCAGGTTCGATACATGATACTGGATGCTTGGGGCTGGTGCACTGGGACGACCCAGAGGGATGGTATGGGGAGGGAGGAGGGAAGAGGGTTCAGGATGGGGAACACATGTATACCTGTGGCAGATTCATTTTGATATATGGCAAAACCAATACAATATTGTAAAGTTAAATAAAATAAAATTTAAATTAAAAAAAAATCTTTTAACTGATATTTGAATATTAATTCCTACCAAAATCACTTTCTGCAAACATTATTCACTTGTATCAAAATTAATAAAACAATCTAAAGATATGGGCTTATAGGAACATATATTTGCTAAGTTCTTGGTATCATCTTGGTGATGGAGAAAATGGTGAATAAATAAGGAAGAACAGTCTAATTTCAATCTGTTTTTGTTTTTTTTTTTTAATTTTATTTTATTTTTAAACTTTACAATATTGTATTGGTTTTGCCAAATATCGAAATGAATCCACCACAGGTATACATGTGTTAAAACTCAATGAAAGATAGTCTAAGATTTTTAGTAACTTGTTCAAGTATTTAATAACTTTTGGCTTAAGCCAAACTGTATTCTTAGAAGGACTGGAATCATCATCATAATGCCATGCTCAAATGCTTTTACTAAATAAGAAACTTTTGGGCCTGGCTATAAATTTAGAAAGCTAAAACCATAAAAACACAGACAAGATTTCATAAAGTTATTTTTATCTTCTAATCTCAAGAAATAGCAGCAGAAAACAAGTATTCAACACAGAATTTTAAAATATTGTTTTAGTACTTTTCAACATTTCCCCTACATTCATGTACTCTCATACTAAACACACTTAAGAAAAGCAGAACTCAACATCGAGAAGAAGATTAGAATGTGTATTATCTAAGAGATTATGATAGCCTGCCAGTTACCAATCTATTCTTATACACAAATACCCATACTTGCTATACAGGGCTGAAGAGTGTTGTCACATTTACATCTACCAGGAACCTCAGATTGTGACCCTACTTGGAAATACAGACTTTCAGGAGTAATTAATGAGGTAAAATGATGTCAGAGTGGATTAGGGTGGCCCTAAGTCCCGTCACTGATGTTCTTATAAGAAGAAACAAAGAGTTCAGGAAGAGATCCCAGGGAATAACATCCTTACATGTGAAGGCAGAAGAGAAATGGTCTATAAGCCAAAAATGCCAAAGACTGCTAGGAACTACCGGAAGCCAGGAAAATGCAAGGAAGGATTCTGCCTTAAACCTTCAGAAAGAACATGGCCCTGCCTGACACCTTGATTTTCAACATCTAGCCTCCAGAACTGTGGAAGAAAAAACATCTCCTACATTAAGCCACACACTTCGTGCTGATTTAAGATCCCTATGAAACTGACATATTCATAAAGTACACGCCTAAGAATCACTATTTTTGCATAATTTGTAATCTCTATTTCAAGTCTACTTTTTGTCTTTTGGAGTTGTCTGATGACCTCAACCTATAGCAGCTAAAGTAGGCGGCAACCTTTTCCAAACCTTCCCTGATGCCCAGCGTCCTGCCAATAGTTGAATTTACTATCTTTCTTTTTCTTGACAATATTTGGAGAAATGAACACATTATTTACTCAGATATACTCAATGATATTTTAAAGAAATTACATAAAATAGGACTTTATAGAAACTCACTAAAATGGCCTAGTAGGGGCACTGCTTGTCTTCCACATGGCAAAAACAAGCACCTCTCAGATGACAGTGGACCGAGATCCAGGCAGTATCTACTACATATAGAGAAAACAGTGCCTTGACCAGCCCATTTTCCCTACTCTAGGAATTAAGTAGGAAAATTACACCCCCCTCTCCATTCACTCAAAAATACAAGTCTCTTCAACTGTAGCAACAAGAAAATGCTGGAATACACTGTAAAATGATCTTCTAAATTAGATGTGTCTCTAAAAAAAATTTGATCTCTGGTTCCTCTGCCTTTTCTAAATCCAGCTTGAACATCTGGATGTTCTTGGTTCATGTACTATTGAAGCCTCACTTGGAGAATATTGAGCATTATTTTGCTAGCGTGTGAGATGAGTGCAATTGTGCAGTAGTTTGAGCATTCTTTCGTATTGCCTTTCTTTCAGATTGGGATGAAAACTGACCTTTTCCAGTTCTATGGCCACGGCTGAGTCTTCCAAATTTGTTGGCATATTGAGTACAATACTTACATTTGGTTGTTATTGTTGATAACAGCATCATCTTTTAGGATTTGAAATACTTCAGCTGGAATTCCATCACTTTCACTAGCTTTGTTTGCAGTGATGCTTCCTAAGGCCCAGTTGACTTCACACTCCAGGATGTCTGGCTCTAGGTGAGTGATCACATCATCTTGGTTATCTGGGTCATTAATATTGTTTTTGTATAGTTCTTCTGTGTATTCTTGCCACCTCTTCTTAATATCTTCTGCTTCTGTTAGGTCCATACCGTTTCTGTCCTTTATTGTGCCCATTTTTGCATGAAATGTTCCCTTACTATCTCTAATTTTCTTGAAGAGATCTCTAGTCTTTCCCATTCTATTATTTTCTTCTATGTGTGGATCATGACATACTGGAAAATTCTTCAACAGATGGGAGTACCAGACCACCTTACCTGCCTCCTGAGAAATCTGTATACAGGTCAAGAAGCAACAGAACTGGACATGGAACAACAGACTGGTTCCAAATTGGGAAAGGAGTATGTCAAGACTGTATATTGTCACCTGCTTATTTAACTTATATGCAGAGTACATCATGTGAAATGCCAGGCTGGATGAAGCACAAGGTGGAATCAAGATTGCTGGGAGAAATATCAATAACTTCAGATATGCAGATGACACCACCCTAAAGGCAGAAAGTGAAGAGGAATTAAAGAAAAGAGCCTATTGATGAAAGTGAAAGAGGAGAGTGAAAAAGCTGGCTTAAAACTCAACATTCAGAAAACTGAGATCACGGCATCCAGTCCCATCACTTCATTGCAAAAGATGAGGCAACAATGGAAACAGTGACAGACTTTATTATCTTGGGCTCCAAAATCACTGTAGATGGTGACTGCCCCCATGAAATTAAAAGATGCTTGCTCCTTGGAAGAAAAGCAATGACCAATCTGCTGCTGCTGCTGCTGCTAAGTCGGTTCAGTCGTGTCCGACTCTGTGCAACCTAGGCAGCAATTAAAAAGCAGAGACATTACTTTGCCAACAAAAGTCTGTAGTCAAAGCTATGGTTTTACCAGTATGGATGTGAGAGATGGACCATAAAGAAGGCTGAGCACCAAAGAACTGATGCTTTTGAACTGTGGTATTGGAGAAGACTCTTGAGAGTCCCTTGGACTGCAAGGAAATCCAACCAATCCATCCTAAAGGAAATCAGTCCTGAATAGTCACTGGAAGGACTGATGCTGAAGCTGAAACACCAATACTCTGGCCACCTGATGCGAAGAACTGACTCACTGGAAAAGACCCTGATGCTGGGAAAGATTGAAGGTGGGAGGAGAAGGTGATGACAGCAGATGATATGGTTGGATGGCATCACCGACTCTATGGACCTAAGTTTGAGGAAACTCCAGGAGTTGGTGATGGACAGGGAAGCCTGGCGTGCTGCAGCCCATGGGGTTGCAAAGAGTCAGACGCAACTGAGTGACTGAACTGACTTAAAAAAATTAAGTTATTTACCTAACTCTGAAAAATTAAGGTACATCTTTACACAACCATTAAAATGGAAAAGAAATATTTTAAGTATAAAAAGCTTCAGATATACTATTGAAATAAGATATAAAACTTCCAATAGAGCTCAACAACGAAAATTATGTATAAAATGATAGGAAGGAAATATACTCTGAGCAATACAAGTGATTTCCACTTTCTTCTAGATAGCTCTTGAACTTTTAAGTTATTGTACAATGAACTTATATTAATTTTATAAGAACACTAAAATGTCATCTATAATTTCAGTCTTTTTGGCATTAGGAACTTATAATACATTTTAAAGTGGCTATTCGAGAATAAGAGACTTAGGAGACATAACTACCAAATGTAATACAGATTTTGTTTGGGTCCTGATTCTAATAAATTGTCCATAAAAAGATGACTTTGAGACAACTGGCAAAATATGAATATGGATAGAGAATTTTATGATAGTGATAAATTATGACTAAAATATTAAAAGAATAATAAAAAATTAGCAGGTGATAACAACATGGTGGGTATGTTGAAAAAAAGTTTATCAAAGAAATAAATGAAAGTCTTTATAGTTAAAATATCAATAAAATTTATTTAAGTTCATAGGAAAAAAATATATCAGGAAGAGAAATAGTTGAAGTGAGTAGCAAAATATTGAGAACTATTTAAGCTAGGAATAAGCTGATTTACTTTTCTATGCTTTCTATATGTTCAAGTTTTACATAATAAAGCTTGAGAGGAAAAGAGATCAAATATTGTAGAGCCATCTGCCATTCCCACCCTCTGGCTCTTAATTTCAAGAGGACTTTTTAGAGTATAAAGGCAAGGAGACTAGGAAGCCTATATGAGAACTATATTTTTTCTGAATGTGAAGTGCAAGTGGCTCAGTCGTGTCCAACTCTTTGTAATCCCATGGACTATACAATCCATGGAATTCTCTAGGCCAGAATACTGGAGTGGGTAGCCTTTCCCTTCTCCAGGGGATCTTCCCAACTCCAGGACCAAACCCAGGTATCCCACATTGCAGGCCGATTCTTTACCAACTGAGCTATCAGGGACATAAAATCTATCAAACATTTCTAACTAACCTATAGTTTGGGAGTATAGCTCAGATTCTTCAGTATAATCTGTGAGTTGTTTTTCTGACATATGGAATATAGTTTGAAATTGAGACTTTCTAATATTTCACTATATTTTTTTCATTTTAAAGGAAAATTTGCAAAGAGAAAAAATCTGAAAAATTCTAAAATATTTTTTAAAATCCTTGCATCTAAACACAAATATAGCATTAGGAAAAAATTTTGATTTTTTCCTTTAAGTCTCTTTTTCTTCCCCTATAAAATCATACCCCTATGAGGGTCTAAGGCTGTTGCTGTTCAATTGGTAAGTCGTGTCTGACTCTTTGTGACACCATGGTATCACAATGCTTTTGGTATCCTGATTTTTTCCACTTAACATTCTAAAGGAAGTACCTTCCTATATGACCACATCTTTTTTAATACAGATCATTTTTTTAATAGTTACATGACATGTCTTCCAGTGGTTGTATCATGATTTAAACATTTTCTATAACATTAAGTTTAAGACTTATATTAATAGAGGTTAAAAGGGAAAAGTAGAGTTTTTACAAAAGAAAATAAATCCTATTGGTATTACTTTAAAAACACATCAGGAGACATTTTATTTCCTTATTGATATTGTACATCTAGCTGATACAATATTTAATGTCACAGAAACTCAAAATTATGTTTGAAAACTTCAGCCTAGAATTTGCTAACAATGTTTTCTCATTAACTGAGAAGTGACTATTGAAAATATTATGAAGGTAAGAGAATTACTTTATATGTGATTAGTTTATCAGTTCAGCTGCAGTTTTTCAATTATGATGCCCAATTACAAAGGATCATTACATTTTGTGAGATAATTATCATTTGTGGAAATAAATAGCATGATAATGATTCATTAGAATTTAATTTCATATCATATTCTGGGACCCATTAAAGCAAAACAACAACAACAAAAATTCTAGACATTATTTCAAGTAGAAATTCACTTTCCCAGAGATAATACCCCATGGGGTAAATGAAGATGTACTTACAACGTTATATCTTCATTTTAGAGTATGAGATCTAAAAACAAATAACTATCTCTATGATGATAAAATGTAATGCTTCATTTGTTTGAAGATTCAGTCTTTTCAGTTGCTCAGTTCCTGGTGACTCATCTTAAACCCTGCTGCCAAGATTAATAAAGCTAAGAAAATAATTCTGACTTCTGGGAGATGCTGCAATTAACTAAAAGATAGGGGTTGGGAATCAATGAATAAAAAGTGGGCAAAACAGCTGCCCTGAATTAACCAAGTGAATTTACTTTAGACATAAGAACAGATCATTAGGGTATTATAAAAATTACCTTAAATACTTAGAAAAAATTGTATCAAACATTAAGTTCTATGTGGTCCACTAAAAATAACAACACAGAATAGGTAACCAAACTTTTTTAGTTTCTTAAACCTAACTAACTAACTATATGTGTGTGTGTATATATATATATATATATATATATATATATGATATGATGTGATATAAAGCTAGAATGAGAATGCTTTATTAGAAGCACTGACAAGTCTACTTATCTAGTAAGTCCAAGTATACAGAATACAGCTGAAACTGCAAACGCCTTTTAAATAACCAAAAAAGATCTCAATGAGTCCATGGATGAAAGCTCACTCCTGTTAGTATTAAGAGAGAGGCCTTATCTTTTACTTCAGAATCTCTTATCAGAGGACAGGTACTTCTACCATTCTGACTTTATTTATCTCATTTTCTAATCCAGAGTTAAATGAGATGAGAGGAAGCAGAACTGCAGGAGGCAGCATGAGATTAACAACATATCAATCCGACTATGACAGAGAAAAAGCAAATAAGTACAAAATATTTTGGGGGGAATGCTGATTACCTGTAAGAAATCCTAAAAGACATTTCATTCATTCAAAAAGTATTTATTCATGCCCATGTTATGACTCTGATGTAGATGTCAAGAAAATAGCAGTTAAGAAGACAGACCAGAAAAATTCCTACTGTCACGGAGCTTACATTCTCATCCAGGAAGGTAGATAATAAACGAGTAAAAAACAAGAGTAAAATTATATCACACTTCTCTCATTTGATCCTCACAATAACCCAGCAAGCAAACTATTTGCATTTTAACTGTGATTTAGAAAGTTGCCTAAAATCACAATGCTACCAAGTTCTACAGTTGGGACTGATCTCAGACCCATCTAATTTCAGAACTATTTAACAATGCAATGAGTTTTCTTCATAGCACTTGACCAGGATTTTAATTTTATTTTTTTATTTAAAATTTTTCTTCACATTTTGTCTGTGGCATGTGGGATCTTAGTTCCCTGACCAGGGATATATCTGAGCTCTCTGCCTTGGAAGCATGGACTTCCATCTGCTAGACTGCCAAGGGAGTCCCACCAGGATATTTTTTTTTTTTTAGTATTTACTTTTAAAATGTTTATTTATGTATTTATTTGCCTGAGCCAGGTCTTAGTTGTGGCACACAGAATCTTTTAGTTGCGGTGTGGGGGATCTAGCTGCCTGACCAGGGACTGAACCAGGGCCCCCTGCATGGAGAGCATGGAATCTTTGTCACTAGACCACCAGGGAAGTCCCAGGATTTTCAATTACACATTTATTTGCGTGGTTCTTCAGCTGATACCATTTTTACCCAGTTAGACTCTATACCATAAGGTCAGAGACCACACCTGGTTTTGTTCAACATCACAACCCAAGCCACTCCAATGCCTGGCACCCTGTATCACTCGGTATGTATTTGCTAACTATTAAGTGAATTCTTTCATTGATATACAATTATTAATATTGATAGTCTGTGAGGATGTGGACACAGGGATGAGCCTGAGTTATCAAAGAAAAACTAAGATGAGAATCATCCAAGAAAGGCAATGTGTAATAAATTTGACTTAGTTCTTACCAAATGGCTTATTCGAAAGTTTTTGACACTTGAGGAGGATCATCATTCCTCCTATTGTCTTGGGTACTTCTTGCCATAATAAATTTTATATTATGCTTTAAAGGTAATAAAATGTGTTGAGTAATTTCTCTTTATTCACTAAATCTCTAGGTATAAGCTAACATAAAACATCCAAAGCAAAGAACAATAATGATGTTACAAAGATATACATTTTAAGCTGTACTGAGACCTTTCTGTTTTTATTTTTCATTTGTTTGAATAAATGGAATTCTTTACAAATAAACATTTGATTGAAGACTATTAGCACTAGATACTACTTTAGAAAATATTTGTATCCCAGTAAATTTAGAATTAAAGAAATGCAATGTAAAGAAATTAACTGATTTGCCCAAGGTCACAAAATGTTGAAAACAAAAAGTACATGAAAAAGTATATATGTACTTCCATAATCTCAAGTTCCCCACAAACCACTAAATTAAAAGCCACTATAATTAAGAATAAACAAAAGTTTAAATCTTTTAGGGGGGAGAAAGGAGATTACATGTCCCGAGGCAGTCTTTTGAGAAGGTATGTTTTCCTAGTGTAATATGAAAATAAAACATAATAAGAGAAAAAAACCCAATAGTGTGTTTATCCTCAATTTAAGAGTACTTGGTTTAATTACAGAGTCCCAAGCAAATTAGGTAGACCAAAAACAATTCAGCAACATTTTACCTTCCCAAGAGATATGACAAAAATAGATGGTACCTCAGTGACTCCAGGTACCTATGTGACCAGTGTCTTCGGTAATAGCTGGCCTATGAGGTTTACAGCTATTGTTGCTCACGTGCTGAGTCCAACTCTTTGCAATGCCGTGGACTGCAGCACACCAGGCTCCTCTGTCCACGGGGTTCTCCAGGCAAGAATACTGAAGCAGATTGCCATTTTCTTTGCCATGGGGTATTTCCGAACCAAGGATTGAATCTGTGTCTCCTGCATCGGCAGGAAGATTCTTTACCACTAAGCCACCAGGAAAGCATGTTTTTGCTGTTACTTTCTCATTTTCCTTACTTTATTGTCCTGGGTCCTTGTGCTTGACTATATTTTATATTTGACTGTGCTGATCACTGCCCTCAAAAAATGATTTCTAAGGATCTCCTGGCCCTAATCAGATTGATTATATTCTTTGCAGCCAAAGATGGAGAAGTTCTATACAATCAGCAAAAATAAGACTAGGAGCTGACTGTGGCTCAGATCATGAACTCATTATTGCCAAATTCAGACTTAAACTGAAGTAAGTAGGGACAACCACTAGACTATTCAGGTATGACCTAAATCAAATCCCATACAATTATACAGTGCAAGTGACAAATACATTCAAGGGATTAGATCTGATAGACAGAGTGCCTGAACAACTATGGACGGAGGTTCGTGACACTGTACAGGAGACAGGCAGCAAGACCATCCCCAAGGAAAAGAAATGCAAAAAGGCAAAGTGGTTGTCTGAGGAGGCCTTACAAATAGCTGTGAGTAGAAGAGAAGCAAAAGGCAAAGGAGAAAAGGAAAGATATACCCATTTGAATGCAGAGCTCCAAAGAATACCAAGCAGAGATAAGAAAGTGTTCCTTAGTGATCAATGAAAAGAAATAGAGGAAAACAATAGAATGAGAAAGACTAGAGATCTCTTCAAGAAAATTAGAGATACCAAGGGAACATTTCATGCAAAGATGGGCTCGATAAAGGACAGAAATGGTATGGACCTAACAGAAGCAGAAGAGGCGGCAAGAATACACAAAAGAACTATAAACAAATTTTCACCATCCTGATAATCATGATGGTGGGATCACCCACCTAGAGCCAGACATCCTGGAATGTGAAGTCAAGTGGGTCTTAGAAAGCATCACTACAAACAAAGATAGTGGAGATGGAATTCCAGTTAAGCTATTTCAAATCCTAAAAGATGATGCTGTGAAAGTGCTGCACTCAATACACCAGCAAATTTGGAAAACTCAGCAGTGGCCAAAGGACTGGAAAGGTCAGTTTTCATTCTAATCCCAAAGAAAGGCAATGCCAAAGAATGCTCAAACTACCACAAAATTGCACTCATCTCACATGCTAGTAAAGTAATGCTCAAAATTCTCCAAGCCAGGTTTCAACAGTATGTGAACCGTGAGGGTACAGATGATTAAGCTGGATTTAGAAAAGGCAGAGAAACCAGAGATCAAATTGCCAACATCTCCTGGATCATCAAAAAAGCAAGTGAGTTCCTGAAAAAATCTACTTCTGTTTTATTGACTATGCCAAAGCCTTTGACTGTGTGAACCACAACAAACTGTGGAAAATTCTGAAAGAGATGGGAATACCAGACCACCTTACCTGCCTCTTGAGAAATCTGTATGCAGGTTAGGAAACAACAGTTAGAACTGGACATGGAACTACAGACTGGTTCCAAATAGGAAAAGGAGTACATCAAGGCTGTATATTGTCACCCTGCTTATTTAACTTCTATGCAGAGTACATCATGAGAAACGCTGGGCTGGATGAAGCACAAGCTGGAATCAAGATTGCAGGGAGAAATATCAATAACCTCAGATATGCAGATGACACCACCCTTATGGCAGAAAGTGAAGAAGAACTAAAGAGCCTCTTGATGAAAATGAAAGAGATGAGTGAAAAAGTTGGCTTAAAGCTCAACATTCGGAAAACTAATATCATGGCATCTGGTCTCATCACTTCATGGCAAATAGATGGGGAAACAGTAACAGACTTTATTTTGGGGGGCTCCAAAATCACTGCAGATGGTGACTACAGCCATGAAATTAAAAGATTCTTGCTCCTTTGAAGGAAAGTTATGACCAATGTAGCTGCTGCTGCTGGTGCATTGCTTCAGTCGCGTCCGACTCTGTGCGACCCCATAGATGGCAGCCCACCAGGCTCTCCCATCCCTGGGATTCTCCAGGCAAGAACACTGGAGTGGGTTGCCATTTCCTTCTCCAATGCATGAAAGTGAAAAGTGAAAATGAAGTCACTCAGTTGTGTCCAACTCTTGGCGACTCCATGGACTGCAGCCTACCAGGCTCCTCCATCCATGGGATTTTCCAGGCAGAGTACTGGACTGGGGTGCCATTGCTTTCTCTGATGACCAATGTAGACAGCATATTAAAAAGCAGAGATATTACTTTGCCAACAAAGGACCGTCTAGTCAAAGCTATGGTTTTTCCTGTAGTTATGTATGGATGTGAGAGGTGGACTATAAAGAAAGCTGAGCACTGAAGAATTGATGCTTTTGAGCTGTAGTGTTGAAGACTGTTGAGAATCCCTTGGACTGCAAGGAGATCCAACCAGTCCATCCTAAAGGAAATCGGTCCTGAATATTCACTGGAAAGACTGATCCTGAAGCTGAAATTCCAATACTTTGGCCACCTGATGTGAAGAACTGACTCACTGGAAATGACCCTGATGCTGGGAAACACTGAAGGCGGGAGAAGGAGATGACAGAGGATGAGATGATTGGATGGCATCACCGACTCAATGGACATGAGTTTGAGTAAACTCCAGGAGTTGGTGATGGACAGGGAGGCCTTGCTTGCTGCAGTCCATGAGGTCACAAAGAATTGGGACACGACTGAGTGACTGAACTGAACTGACTGAAGAAAGAAGGTACCTTCCCCTAGAGAGAATCTGCATTTGACTTTGCACCTATTTTGTAGTGTCATCCATTCTAAAATCATTTTAAACTAGGGATTCCTTGATGACTCACAGATGGAAATTTGGACTGAAAATCCATGTCAAATCCCTATAATGTTCACATTATTTCAAAGCAGGTTTGCTATTTTCCTTGGTGCTATGCTCAATGTTGTGCTTCTGATATGCAGCAAAGAATATGAAAAATAATATATATACATATATTTACATATAAAAAATATATATTTACAATATATATATGTATATAAAACAATATATATACATATATATATAGGCAAGGCCATGGGCTCTGATTTATCATCCTCTAACCCAAGCTATTAAAACTTCACTCGATTTTTCTGGATCTAGCTTTCTCTCTTTCCACACAAAGCTACCAAATCCTCAACTTGATATTTTGTCAAAATTTGGTCTCAGACAAAGTAGACTGCTGTGCCTTGTTTACTTTTCTGGGCTCTTGCTTATTTTTTTAACTTGTGGTTTAGAAATGTTGTTAACAGCATTCAATAATTTCTCATTTACAATGTAAACAATTGAAAAATAAACCTGTTATTCAATCCACCAATTCCCCTTCTGAGTACATATGCAAATAATAAAACGCTGGGACCTCAACAGATATTTGTATACCCCTGTTCACAGAAGTATTATTCACACTAGCCAAAAGGTGGAAGCAACCCAAATATTCATCCAAAGATCAATGGGTAAACAAAACAGCAACTCAGAGCCTGAGTGTTGTAGGGGAATCTGTTCTTAGAGACTGGATGACTGCCTGGCTGAGTACAGGCCTAACTGCCCGCTCTCTCCCTAACAGGTTCTGAGCAGTGCCTGAGACCTTGCTCCACAGAGCTTAGGCGTGACACTGGGGACGTAGAAGTGGCCTACCCTGTTTCACTGAATAGCCTGTTTCAGGGAGGAGGAAGTGGGAGACATCTATCAATATGCTGGGTGAGGGGCATGGGGGTGTCAGAGAGGCAAGTGTGTTGTGTTACTATGTCAAAAACTGATTTAAAGTTTAAAACAATGTTCATACATAAAGTAGAATTTTATTCCCTTAAAAAGAGAATGATGACATATGCTACAATATGGATGAACCTTGACAACATTATGCAAAGTGAAGCAAGGCAATCACAAAAGGACAAAAACTACATTTATATAAAATACCTAGCATAGTCAGCCTCATAGAGATATAAAATAGAATGGCGGTTGCTAAGAACCAGGAAGAAGGAAGAATGTGGAGGTATTATTTAATAGATAGAGTTTTAGTTTAGGAAGATGAAAAAGTTCTGGAGATGGATGATGGAGACTATTGACAAAAATGTGAATTACTTAATGCTCCTAAAACTTAAAAATGATTAAATGGTAAATTTTATGGTATGTACACTTTACCAGAATTTTTAAATTCTTACTCAAATGAATTTTCTTACCTTCACATTTACTTTAATACATAAAGTGAATAGTAAGTACTTTGTGATTTGAATAACATTAAACAGGGCAAGCCCTTACTCTTGAAAATCTCTGAGTTTAAAAGATGTTTTGTTCCTATTAAACTACATATAAAGGAAAAAAATAACAAGAATATTGGAAAAACAGAAAGATATAAGAAATAAAACTAGGCCTCACTTGACATGGGCTTCCCTTGTGGCTTAGCTGGTAAAGAATCGCCTGCAATGCGGGAGACCTGGGTTCGATCCCTGGATTGGGAAGATCCCCTGGTGAAGGGAAAGGCTACTCACTCCAGTATTCTGGCCTGGAGAATTCCTTGGGGTTGTAAAGAGTCGAACATGCGACTTTCACTTTCATTTGACATTTTACTCCCAGAGTCAGAAGCTCCACAAAAAATAAATTTTACATTGCTTCAATATCAATATCTCTTATTAAAACTTTTCCATATATTACTATAATGTGAAATTATATATTTGATTAATTTTTAAAAGCTTTGATAATACTCTTAAATATGAGCAATGTAAAATAATCTGTTAAATTATTTTACATTACTTTCTCCTGCCATAAGGTTCCTCCATAACTGTGTGGTATGTACCTCTACATTTCCCATCTGCGGCTCTTTCTCTTCTCTTTATTTTAATAAAGATGCTTACATTTCTTCCATCTTAAAAACAAAAACACCTTCCTTGACTTTGTGTATTCATTTTATTTCAGCCTTTACAGTCAGCACCCTTGAAAATACAGTCTGGACTCCTCTCTATTTCACCTCCCATTCCATTCATAATCAACTCTTATTTCTGTCATGCCACACTACATATTCTTGCTAAAGTCTCAACTGATAAAACCAAGAGATATTTTTTAGTACCTCTCTTTGCTATCTAACACAATGACAACATATCCTCAAAATTTTCTTTCAGTGTTATTATTTTCTTATCTGTAATATATTCTAGTTTCTATGTTCCTGGTTAATATAGTATATACTATCATAAATAGAATTTTTACAAAAATTTTTTATGAGATCTGGAGTATTCCCCAAATCATTTGTTTCATATAGCAGTTTACTGTTATCTGGTAACAAGACTTATTAAAGATAAATTAGGCATTTAAAAAACTCAACATTCTAAATTCTCTCATCTTCTCTGAGTTGATGAAAGGGAGCTGTGTTACATTTTCTAGCAAATGTTAGAAAATAACTATTACAATCTTTCCTTCAAGGGAATATAACATTTTGATAGCAAATGTGAAAATAAGTGCAAAAAATTCATGTATAAAATATTTGGAAAAAAGTGTTCATTGTTGTCAAAAATAAACACATTAGTGAAAATAAAATTAATTAAAACATATATATCAGCACACTTCAAAATGCTGGAGAGCAAAATTTTATCTGCTCTTAAATCTACCAAATAATTTTAGGTTTTCAACCTGTTACAAACTTTCAGAAATAATCTTTCAAATTAGTTTGTAGGAACAACTACTTAACATCAAGAAAGATGGCAATTACTAACTGATTTCAATAAGGACCTTTGACTATATAAAGATAGGACTGAAAAAGTATCATGATTTGGTAAACACAGCCAATGTTACATTTCTTTCATTTGGATTTGTATATTTTTATGAGGTACGTTTTTCAACTATGACAGCTATTAAAACCAAATATTCAAACAACTCCACACAATTCCACTATTATTATATGGTATTTTAAACAATTACATGTTTAACCTACTAAACTGTTTAAGCTATTTACAAGTGAAGATTTTGTCTTCTTAATCATTGTGTTCCTAGGACTTTAACTATAGGGCATACAGCAACAGTTAAGCAATAAATACTTTGTGAATAAATGATCAAAAATATATGCAAGTACATTAAGATGAAAATTAGTACACACACATACATACCACACCCACGTGAGTATAATAGCATAAGGCCTACTTAGGTAAACAAAATATAATCTAAAATTGACTTAGCCCCAAATCACAATTTGATGGTGCTTAGTGGCTCAACTTATAATTATGACTTTTTTAATGAGGAAACGTCCTCATAAATGAAGATATTATAATTATCTATTAGAACATATTAGAATCTTTACTTTCAGGAGAATCATCAGTGATACCAGGATTGAATATAAAGTCAACAAAAATAAAAGTAAAACCAACAGAATTACTGTTTCCATAATAGAATAATGTAAAAATGAGCCTGCACAAACAAAACTGTAAAAGTATTAAAAATTACTTTCAAAACAATAAATTAGAAATAAAAATAACAGCATTTTTAAGACTTAGTTTACATCCACTAGTCTCATTAAGAATCTGATAGCTACTTAGCATAATTTTTATTGTGGTATAAATTTTCCTTTCTTGTTATTTTTAATTTAATAATAAACCATATATAATTATTAATACAAATATTTCCAGTACTAAATTACACTTAATTCTTTATGGTACTTAAGGCAAAGAAGCCCACATTACAATTTTATTTGAAAAAAATGAGATGCACAAAATAATATTCTAGTAGCTTTTTAATTGTAATTTATCTTTAAAATGAAAGCTTAAAAGAGAAAAGCAAGCAAAATAAAGGAAACAAATGCTGTTCCCAAAAGAGGATTCATAGTATCTATATTTTTTGCTAACATGACATAATAAATTGCTAAGGATTGTAGGAATTACTATATTAACTACATTTAGTAAAAAATTTATCTTACAAAAGCTGAGCTACAGAATGACTCATTTACAAAATGAGTAAAACTTAAGCTCAATTTTATGGATGGTATCTACCAATCAGCCTTCCATGCCCAAACTATATATAGGATCTTTTACTAAAATGAATTGCAACGGCAGTATGGAGCTGAAGACTATAAAATGTACAAAATGGAAGGCATATTAAATATGGCAGTACTACTGAAGCACATCATATCACTGTTTTTCTTTTTAAGAAACATTACAAAACTTCCCGGAAAGCTTTCTTCCTCATTCTCAGGTTTACAGTTCCCTTAGTTATAAAAGTTTGATGTTATCTAAAAATGCATCCATGGTTTATTGATTGTACTCTAATAATGCTTAAGAAAAAAAAAGAAGTTACAGTACTTAAAAGATCAAAACAAAATAAAATAAGCAAAGCCAAACTGAGAAGTAAAACTAACTCACTGACACCTACCTCCTGGAAATGCCGTTAGCCAGACATTTATGGCTACACGATTTAGAAGAGAGGGGTGATGATGTAGGGGACAAGTTGAGAGGAGCAATCAAACTGTTGATGATTTCAGTCAACTGTGCACTCTGCAAGAAAATAGTAAACCTTTTACTGTTGCTACAAGAAATATGGTTAAATCTCAGACCTTTAGTGCCTATTAAAGTTTAACCTCTCATGAAACAAGTAAATGTTTGTTTTAGTACATATTTTACTCTATAAAGACAATTTATACCATTACTAATTTTTCCATTTATTATAAATAAATCTACATTTTTAAGTGCTCCTCTTTTTCCATATCTGTTTTTGCTCAGTTCCTTTGTCTACTCATCCTATCTTCTAAAACACTAAAAATTCTAAAAATTCAGCTGATACCATCTATAAAATATCTCCTTTGAGGTAGCCAAATTAATAAAAACAAACTCATAGCTATAATTTATTAAGTGCCAACTATATGCCAGGCACTATATTAAGCACTAAACATAGAATATTGCTATCTTTACGACTAACCTGCAAAGTAGATAATATTAAAAACTACTGATACTACTATTATTAAAATCAATTACAGATGAGGAAGCTGAAGAAAAGATAGATTAAGCAGCTCAATCAAGGATTATAAAATTGGTATGATGTGGAGCTAGGACAACCTGGTGCTCTGTGACAACCTACAAGGGACGGGATGGGACGGGTGGGAAAGAGGTTCAAGAGAAAGGGGAGATATATATATACACACATACACACACACACACTTATGGCTGATTCATGTTGTATGACAGAAATCAACACAATATTATAAAGCAATTATCCTCAAATTAAAAATAAATTTAAAAGGAAAATAAATAGAGCTAGAATTCAAGCTTAGGCTTCCTTCTCAAATTTTTTCCTAATTTGCATATACCAGTTTTTTCAGATACCCCAAATTTTCATTCATTCTTATCCCAAATTTACATGTAATGTATTTGTAATATATAATAAATATTAATTATTCTCAAAACAATCACATATAACAATTATAATATGCATAAGCCATATCAATGGAAACAGTACATTTCTACAAAAGAATGACACCTTTTTCATTACACATGTAATCTACTATAGTTCATTACAGAAAAAAGGGAAAGTATGAAGAGGTTTCAAAAATGAAAAGAAAAATAACCTGTAATAATATTTCACAGAGAAAACCACTGCTAATTATGTTGGTATATATCCATCTCCCAAGACAAAATTTTTTATTTTGAATATTTATGAGTTATTCATAAGAGGATTTAAATACCAGAAAAAGTTTTGGAATCAAAATAATTTATCAAAGATCTATTAAGACTATTTCCACAATCACTTTTTAATGAAATAATCCATATTCCAATGTTATCTTTCACTAAAATCGTCTATCAGTAAGTCAATCAAATAACCCACTCGGATCTATTAAGTGGTATCCCAGTTCTTTCCCCATGAAAAAAGTTTAATGATGAGCAATTTTGTTAGAAAACAAGATTTTCCAACCCTAGTATAATGAGTTGATCACCCTATTGCTATGTGCCAATGCTTGACATATTATATTTAAATAACTTTAATTATATCACTATTAGACTAGATATACTAAATATTTTAATTGTACTTAATGTCAAATGACCAACTTCAATAATCAATGTCTTAAGAAATTGATATTCTTAAGAAACATATTTAAGTAGAACAGTTTACAAAATCCACTCAAAGTCCACTCATACCTCACATTACCTGTTTTTCTATATTGCGAAGAAGTAGTGTAGGGCTACTTGGTGACATTTCGAAATCTTGTTCTGGTAAAGGATCTTGACTCTCTTGAGGAATCTGGGGAGTCCCAGAAGTGTTTAAGGAAGCTGGATGGTCTGCAAATTGTACTTGCTTTTTCAATATGTCTTTTGGAAGTCGACATTCTTCTAGGATCACTATCCCCTAGACAAACAGCAATTAAAGAGTTGCAATGAAAACAAATTGATTGCTGGAAGAACTTAAATGTTACAATGCATGTGAACCATGCTTTTTATTATTCCCTAGAAATCAGAAAATAGACAGTTGGAAGTACTCTTTTTTTTTTTTTTTTTTTTGAAGTGTTAACATTTTTTAAATTTATTTATTTATTTTAACTGGAGGCTAATTACTTTACAATATTGTAGTGGTTTTGCCATACATTGACATGAATCAGCCATGGGTGTACATGTGTCCCCCATCCTGAACCCACCCGCACCTGCCTCCCCATCCCATCCCTCAGGACTGTCCCAGTGCACCAGCTTTGAGTGCCCTGTTTTCATGCATCAAACTTGGACAGAAGTACTAGTTTAACTCTGTAAAAAAAGTCACTGATCTAAACTAAAATAACATGTATATGTTTGATGGATTAGCCTTGTAAAGTACTGTCATAAATTATATACAAGCAATTGCCTTTCTTATTGGTTTTAGTTATTAGCATTAAAAGCATGATACATTCAGAATAAAGAAAAAGTTGGAAGGAATGATGCTGAAGTTCCAATACTTTGGCCACCTGATGCAAAGAGCCAATTCATTGGAAAAGACCCTGATGCTGGGAAAGATTGAGGGCAGGAGGAGAAGGTGGCAACAGAGGATGAGATGGTGGATGGCATTACTGACTCAATGGACATGAGTTTGAGCAAACTCCAGGAGATAGTGAAGACAGGAAACCTGGAGTGCTGCAGTCCATGGGGTCGCAGAGTCGGACAAGACTGAGTGACTGAACAACAACAAATTTCATAAATTAAAATATCAAACTTACAAACATCCAAACAATAAGCTAACTTTATATTAACTCCTTTCAGAGCATTCTAAAGAACCCCAACACTGTTGTGGCCAGCCAGCAACCATGGATTGGACTGTACTATTGAGAAAAAGTACTCTCTAAACTAATCAAGTTCTCTTTGCTTGCAGAGTAGATGGATTAATAATATAGACACAAATTTTCAACTTTAAGGGGTATTTTCTGAAATGTAAGTAACTGGAGAAATGAGTAGGGATCTAGCTGCCTCTGTTCTCCCTGCCTACCATTCATACACACACATACTACTCAACTGGCTTGCTGAATTTTCTCCCCCATTTCCTATCATCTTCACTCCAACTGTCCTTATCCTTAGGTCCCTTAGAAGTAACAAAGAAATGAGAGAAAGGGGAAAAAGGAGTGCACAAGTGTCATTTGAATGGTTTCATAGTTCTCACCATAGTATTTCTTCCCTTCCTATCCCTTTTATTACACTTGCCCCTGCAAATAATACATATTATTATGAAACATTTAAGTGTGTGTGTGTATATTGTGTGCATATGTGTATATTACTATTTTTCTGGCAAAATGTCAGTAAGTTCCTATTGGCTAGTTGCAAAGGTATTAAATGCCTAATGTGGCTAAAATATATTATTGAAATCAAAAACAGACTAAAACAATTATACAAGTGTATAGTATTTCAAGATGGGATAAATTAAATTGCCATGGCTAGCTTATATCATGTATAAGTGCTATACATAGGGTGGAAACTACCTATAGATTATATGTTATATATCAATAATTTTAGTTTACACTATAGTTGAGAGAATATACCACTTTAGAATTAACATATTCAGATACTGTATTAAGTATCCACTTTAGTATTTTATAGTAATATATTACAAATGATGCTTAGTAAAAGTAACAGTTTTTAAACTATACTTTAACAGCACTAGTAACTTTTATAAAGATAAGGGAGTCCAACTGTTGATCCTACTTCAATGACTATTTTTATAGAACGTACAAATATGGCTCTCTAGAAATCTCAAGAAATGTATTTAAAAGTAGCTTCTGTTTTACTTGATATTTTAAAAATTAAATTAGATTTGACAGACATAGTATCATCAACCTCAAAAGTGCTTGAAAGTATCTGAAATATCTACCCAAAATTTGTACAAGTCTCTAGCAGGTTTTTCACAAGTACTTGTATCCAAAAGAAATATAAGTTTTCACTATATTATTTATAATTTCATTTGTTTTTATTACAGTTTATATTATGGGCCAGGCTGCTGTGAATTACCATGATTTTATTATCCCTACTTACAATATTGTTTCTAGGGGAAAATTGATTCTGAATTTCAAAAGTCCAATTTCCAAACCTTTAAAATACTACCTTTTTTTAAGTAGAAGGCCTGCTATCATTGATTGAATTAAGAAAAACATTTAAAAAATTCAGCAAGGGAATCACTCATAGCCAACTTCATAATCCATTTTATTCTCTTAAACTGTTGCCCTGACAAAACTCTCATAACATAAGAATGGCCCACAATTTTTCTCTGCCATAACCAAGAACAGAGAAGAAAGTAAAGAAGATTAAATCCGCTGGAGGTATTGCAGAAATAAGTTTCTGTTCTTAAAAATCAGGAAAAGATATATGTGTTGGGTCACCATGATGGTTATTTTACAATGTTTGCTGATCATAACTCAATTAATCTGAATTTTTTTTAAAAAATCAGGAAAACAGTCTAATGATAGATGAAATAAGGTGAATAAAAAACACAAAAGTTTTTTAGAAGGATAAATTGGGTTAACTGAGACAAGTGAAAACTCTAGCATAAGATGAAAGCAAATCAGTTGCTCAGAGATGACAACCACTCCTGATAATAACACTAGAGAGATCCCCACTTCCACTCCCAGATTCCTCATTAGAGATGAAATAATATGAAAATATAAACAATTGCCTCAGTGTAACAGGAGGGAAGGGGGCAGTGCACCGCCTTTCAAAGAACGATACACCCATAGGACAAGACAAAAATTGGTTAGAACCAACCAGGCCAACCCACTCCAGTACTCTAGCCTGGAAAATCCCATGGACGGAGGAGCCTGGTGGGCTGCAGTCCATGGGGTCGAGAAGAGTTGGACACGACTGAGCGACTTCACTTTATTTTTTCACTTTCATGCACTGGAGAAGGAAATGGCAACCCACTCCAGTGTTCTTGCCTGGAGAATCCCAGGGACGTGAGAGCCTGGTGGGCTGCTGTCTATGGGGTCACACAGAGTTGGACACGACTGAAGCGACTTAGCAGCAGCAGCAGCAACCAGGCCAAAGATGGTGGAATATTTGACTTCCAGTGGAGCTTGGGCCTCTTACACGCTCATGGCAATACAGTAGCATGCTAAATGACATACCTACCAGTGCCATGACAGTTCTGAGATGAACCATAAAAGGTCAGAAAGTGGGCATCGTGCAATTCCTAGAAATCTCCATCCCTTTTCCCTAAATAGTTGGACTAATCTTCCCACATCCTAGCCTATGAAATTACCCAGCCCATAAAAACTAACCACATCATATTTCAGGGCCTCTCATCTTCTGAGACGGCCCACACTCTGTCTGTAGAGGGTGTTTCTCTCTAAATAAATCCACTTCTTACCTATCACTTTGTCTCTCTCTAAATTCTTTCTGCAATGAGACATCAAGAACCTGAGTCTCATTAAGTCCTGAGATCAGGTGTGATCTCAATTAAAAGACCATGGGGTCAATTCCCAGTATGGGTTCTGGCTGGATTTTCATCTTGGCCTGTGGGTTCAAGTTCCATCTGAGATGCATGGTTTCATCAGTGACATTTTATATAAAGTCATCAAAACTAATTTCAAGCAAAAAACTTAAATGAAAAATTTTAAAGTAAAATACACAATTTAAGATGTGGAAGACCCTATTATAGGATAACAGAAGAAATCTAAAAGAGAAGCTATTTAATATAATTTAGCCAGTTTCTCCAACTAAGAAAAATTATTTTAAAAAAATTAAAGTGAAAGAAGCTACTGTCTAAGTAAAAGCTGGAGCAGAGAATACGAGAAATGTGGAAGCTGTCATGTGTTGACAAAATTGTTGCAAGAACAAGGAAGGGATGTTGCTAATACTCTTCTAAAAATTGAAGCAAAATTTACACCATCTGGACTGTGTCAAAGAATGGGCAATGACACACTCTAGGTCATCTGTCCCTTATTTTACCCTATGAAAACACTGTGTTTCCTGACCAGAGATACACAGTAACACTTATTTTAAAAAGCTATTTATAAGGTAGGACATAGAAGCAACCTAGACATCCACTTGCAGATGAATAAATAAGGGAGTTGTAGTACACACACACAATGGAATATTACTCAGCTGTAAAAAGGAACACATTTGAGTCATTTCTAATGAGGTGGATGAAACTGGAGCCTATCATGAAGAGTAAAGTAAGTCAGAAACAGAAAGACAAATACTGTATATTAACACATATATATGGAATTTAGAAAGACGGTAATGACGATCCCACATGTAGGGCAGCAAAGGAGACACAGATGTAAACAACAGACTTTTGGACTCCGTGGGAGGAGGCAAGAGTGGGATGATTTGAGAGAATAGCATTAAAACAAGTACATTACCATATGTAGAGTAGATGATGAGCGCAAGTTCCATGCAAGAAGCAGGGCACCCAAACCAGTGATCTGGGATAACCCAGAGGGACAGGGTGGGTAGGGAGGTGGGAGGGGGGTTCAGGATGGGGGACATATCTATGCCCATGGCCAATTCATGTTGATGTAGATGGCAAAAACCATCACAATATTGTACAGTAATTATCCTCCAATTAAAATAAATTAATTTAAAAACTAAAAATGCTATTTATAAAAGAGCATCTCAATTTCTTTCCCTTCTCCTTATCTCTGAGAAGAGTTTTTTCCCCTTTCAATATACAATAAATAAAAAGTTCTGCCTCACTTACAATGCATTAAACCATTCTTTTCAGTTTCTGAACTATAATAATTCAAGAAGATATAAGAGCAAAAAGTTGTTTTGCCTATTCAATATAATAGTTAATAAATCAACTAACCTGCACATAGATAAGCAATTAAATATCTTGATTAATTTCTAAGAAAGGTAAGGCAAAACTATCAAAGTAAAGAAATATGTATTTTGATAGCATAATTATAATGACATTTTCCATAAAATAATCTGACTCTTATGGGAACAAAGGGCCAGACATACACCTAGCTTAAACCAAGAAAAAATTTAAAGCCATATAAAAGCCATATTATTGCTGGAAAGATTTATCACCTTAAAATAACTGACTACAAATAGATATTATATAAATACATAACCAAAATTCAAAAAGTGTTTCAACAACAAGTATAAAGCATTGCTTAGTTAGAACACAGAATATTAAAATACCCTTTCTCAAGTCAAAGCGAAATGAACCAGACTGTCTAGATTCAGATATAAAACTTAGTTATCAATTCAACCAGGAATAATTTTCTTGGAAATTTCCAAATTGCTTTAAACTGGATTTGTTCTTAGAACTCTACTGGCTATAAAAAACACTTGTGACATCTTTCAAAGAAAATGATCAACGAAGAGAACTTTTTTGGTGATCTTGAGAGGATTGGGAGATAGCCACAATTAAGGCCCAGCTGAAGACGGTTAAAAATGAGAAACAAACCGAATAGGACTTGCATCAAGAAATTATTCCTGAACACAGCTGCGTCAAATTCAACAGACAGAATGGGTAAGCCTTTAGGTCTATGCTTCTGTCCACCTTCCTACAAACATCACCACCAAATTTTACAAAGTATTAAACAATATTCATGACTTGCCTAGCTTCTTCTCCCATCCCTGAACAACTCATACTTCCTCTTTTTTTGAATACAATACTAATTTGTCATTCCTAAAACAGATCCTGTTGTTATATGCCTTCAATTCTTTTTTTTTTATATTTATTTATTTTAATTGGAATCTAATTACTTTACAATACCGTGGTGATTTTTGCCATACATTGACATGAATCAGCCATGGGCGTACATGTGTCCCCCCGTCCTGAACCCCTCCCACCTTCCTGCCCATCCCATCCTTCTGGGTTGTCCCAGTGCACTGGCTTTGAGTGCCCTACTTTATGCATCGAACTTGGACTGGTCATCTATTTCACATATGGTAATATATATGTTTCAATGCTATTCTCTCAAATCATCCTACCCTCGCCTTCTCTCACAGAGTCCAAAAGTCTGTTCTTTATATCTGTGTCTCTTTTGCTGTCTTGCATATAGGGTCATTGTTACCATCTTTCTAAATTTCATATATATGTGTTAATATACTGTATTGGTGTTTTTCTTTCTGACTTACTTCACTTTGTATAATAGGCTCCAGTTTCATCCACCTCATTAGACCTGATTCAAATGTGTTCTTTTTAATAGCTGAGTAATATTCCATTGTATATGTACCACAACCCTCTTATCCGTTCATCTGCCGATGGACTAATTTAGGTTGTTTCCATGTCCTTGCTATTGTAAACAGTGCTGCGATGAACACTGGGGTACACATGTCTCTCTCAATTCTGGTTTCCTCAGGGTGTATGCCCAGCAGTGGGATTGCTGGGTCATATGGCAGTTCTATTCTCAGTTTTTTAATGCCTTCAGTTCTTTAATGAATTCCTTTTTCAGTTCCATAGGTTCATTAAGCAAATTACTATTTATCTTCCAAAGTCATACTAAAGCATCACCTGTTTACTGATGTTTTCTCTGATCTGCAAACACCTAAAGACAGAGTTAAGCACTCTCTCTATGCCACACCTATATCTTATTAAAACCACATATCATTCCACATATTGTATTATATTAAAATCAACTATATTTTACATGCTGTATCTCTCCTACCAGAATATAAACTCATGATAGAATTTAAAACTTAATAATTGTTATTGACATGCAGACCCTAGGTGGGGTTAGACTAACTACATGGTTTGAGGACTCAATTTCCTTCCCTTCTCAGCTTTTTTTTGTTTCAGACCAGCCAGCATCAACCTTACAATATTATCTCCATTATGTCCAGTTTCACTATGTAGAATATGGTTTCTCACAAAAACAAAGGTAGAAATTTTTTGTTTTTAGATTCCACATACAAGTGATATAATAAAGTATTTGTCTTTCTCTGTCTGGCTTACTTCACTTCATATGATAATCTCTATGTCTATCCTTGTTGCTGCAAAGTGTGTTATTTCATTGTTATTCATTAAAATAATACAAATAAACTCATATACAAAACAGAAATAGACCCACAGACGTAGATAAACTTATGACTACCAAAGGGGAAAGGGGGAGGGATAATTCAGTTTGGGATTAACATATACACACTACTATACATAAAATAGTTAATCAACAAGGACATATGTATAGCACAGGGAACTATATGGAATATTTTGTAATAAGCTATAAGGAAAAAGGATCTGAAAAAACAGATATATATATGTATGTATAACTAATACACTTTGTTGTACAGCTGAAACTACACAACATTGTTAATCAACTACACACCAATATAAAATGCAAATTTTAAAGAATATGTTGGAATCAGTAGCATGGGGAAAGGGAATTGGATCAGGAAGGACTATATAAATAGTCCAACTGTAAAGTAATGCTTTATTATTCTAAAAACTACACCCCGAAGTGACTTAGCAGCAGCAGCAGCACACAGGTATTCATTATATTGCTTTCTAGAACTTTTTTATGTTTGTAATTTTTCTTGAAACAAAAAACTCTAAATAGATTTCAATAAGATACACTCAGAATTTCACACAAGTTAAAATAAATGCCAACAAAGTCAGGCTTATAAAAAATGTGTATCATTTGCATTAACTGGAATCCAGTAAAGAAATTCTTTAACTGCTTGATATGATAAAATGATTGTGATAAATTTTAAAAATAATTTCATAGAATATATCAAATCTTACAACATTACATTTTCAGAAAGCCTAGTAACAATTATTTTATGTGGAGAGATGAGAAAAAACTAAAACCAGTATTTTTTTTAAAAACAGAAGAACACACAATACCTTGGAGGCACGAATCTGCCTGTGAACATCTGTTAGTTGCTGGATTTTGTATTCCAGCTCTGAAATCTGGGCTTGAAGCCATGTCCATCGGCTGCCAACTCTTGCTCTGTCTACAAGCCACTTCCATTCAGTACTACAGTTACTGTGAACAAGACAAACACAGATAGTTAAAGCACAAAGACAGTTAGGTTTTCACACAGATTGCTTAATAACTTCCTTGACTCTTGTCATACAATCCCAAATTTCTTTACAAAGCATCTAATTACCTTAAAGAATGGTACATCAATTTTTCAAATATTTTATTTCCTTATCTTTCTATCCCACAAACACCTGTTTTCATTCAATACTGTGTACCTGGTAGGATAATCTCGTTATTTAATATTTTATTAATGGTCAAGGGCTGAAACAGAAGTAGATCAGCAAAGGAAAAGAAACAAAAATGTCAGTACTAACACCATGCAAAAACTGTTACATGAGCCTTTTATATGTAAGCAGGTATCAAGTATAGGACAAGTCATTTGAACTGTACTAGATCTAAATCCATGTAACAAACCACACAGTACTCAATTTTACTATATGTAATTTTCATTTGCTAAAATAGGAATCAATATTTTTAAATGCCAAAAATTATCAAAAACAGGAACACTGCTACACACAAATATATAAATCTTGAGATGTTAATTAAGATAGTTGGTTAAAAACTTCATTCCTAGGATTCACAGTTCAGAAATGACAAAAAATTTATATCAAGTCTTTCTTTCATGAATATTTGAAAATGAGATTTGAATTTTATCTCCTTTATCTTTTGGCAAAAGCACTGCTCTAATCCACAGTTTCTGAGATTACATATTAATTAGTTTATGAAAATATTTCAACCATTCCAACTAGAAAACAATCAGTTCACAGCGGGGAGGAGAGACAGGGTTTGTGTGTATTTTGGATAATCAATTAGGAGCTTCATCTTGCCAGGGAAGAAACTGAAGACAGTATAACAGAAGAAATTGAAACTACAACTGAAGGGCAATAACTGCTGCTGCTGCTGCTGCTAAGTCACTTAGTCGTGTTGGACTCTGTGCGACCCCACAGACGGCAGCCCACCAGGCTCCCCCATCCCTGGGATTCTCCAGGCAAGAACACTGGAGTGGGTTGCCATTTCCTTCTCCAGTGCATGAAAGAGAAACCTGAAAGTGAAGTCGCTCAGTCGTGTCCGACTCTGTGTGACCCCATGGACTGCAGCCCACCAGCTCCTCTGTCCATGGGATTTTCCAGGCAAGAATACTGGAGTGGGGTGCCATTGCCTTCTCCAGCGCAATAACTACTTAATAGCAAATCACAAACTTCATGAAAAACATGTCTAAAAATTGCATTTATTGTCAAAACCCATTGAAGGCATGACACTGAAAGTGAACCCTATTGTAAACTATGGACTTTAAGTGATAAAGATGTGTTAATGTAAGTTCATAGATTGTTATACAAACACTACCTTTATGCAGTACATTGACAGTAAGGGAAGCCATATCTGTGTAGGGACAGGGGATATATGGGAACTCTGTATTTTCAACTCAATTTTGCTATAAACCTAAAACTTCTCTAAAGATTAAACTTTATTAATTTTTATACATATAACCATAAAGAAATATCTTTCATATAAACTTTAGCCAGGGAAAACATTTAAGAGATCATTTCTTGTCAGAGAAACAGAATTATTATAACTCTACTACATAGAATTTATTTATTATAAATTTTTTATTATACCAGTGTTCTCAAAATGCATTTTTTCCCCCAGATTCTAATTATGTATACAATGTGACTGACTGCAGAGACTGACATATAAATTAGGACTTCTTTTGGTATTATCCATTTATAGTTACTACTGTGATTCTGCAAAACTTTTAAATAACATTTTCATAACTATAGGCAAACTAAAAATACCTTTTCAAAATAAATATTATCTATGAATAGTGTAATAATACTAACTGCCGTTCATGAAAGAAGTGAAGAAGGCAAGGACCGTATCATGCAGTAGTCGCACAAGTGAGGGTAAAGTGCTGGATTTTATGCTAAAAGGAAGTTATTCACAAGATAGTAATACAATTTTTTTTCTGAGCACTCAAGCTGCTAGGTAGATAATGTACTGGGATATGAGAATAAATAAGGAAACCAATTAGGACACCATTTATAAAACCATTTATAATAATCTAAATGAGGTACAGATAATGTGATCTCTAAATATTTCATGTACTGTCCTACATATCCCAGCCTTGACTGCACTTAGGTTGGAGCCATGTCACTAGTTCTGACCAACAGACTGTGAACAAAACTGATATAGTTATTCCCAGTCCACCTGCTCACCTAAAGCTATACAGTGCAGATATTACAGCTACAAGGTGGAAGAGGGTCATAGCTCACACCACACTGGACTTCATGTAAGCCACTGTAAACTTCTGCTGTGCTAAATTACTGAGATTAGAAGGTTAATTTGTTACTCCAGGGCTTATTCTGACCAAAACACAGGATAAAATATGAAAATGGCCTGGACTGGAAATGAGGTGAGAGATAAAGAAGAAATGAAGACTAGAGGATGGATTCAAGATTGATTTAAAGTGGATAGATCTTGAAGAAGTATGATGAAGCATGGAGAAATCAAAGACGATCTTAAGCATTCTTTCATTAAATTTTACTCCAGTCAGAAAATTTTCCTATAAAATATAACTCTGGTAATCAAACGGATTATTAGCTCATGGAAAAATAGAGACAAACAAAAATTTATAGAGTTGATGTTAGCCCATGGTGGTGGTGGTTTGGTTGCTAAGTTGTATCCGACCCTTGTGACCCCATGGACTGTAGCCTGCCAGGCTCCTCTATCCATGGGATTCTCCAGGCAAGAATACTGAAGTGGGTTGCCATTACCTTCTGTAGAGGATCTTCCTGACCCAGGGATTGAACCCAGGTCTCCTGCACTGCAGGCAGATTCTTTACTGCCTGAGCTAGCAGGGAAGCTCTTCTGCTTCTGTTACGTCCATACTATTTCTGTCCTTTATCATGGCCATCCTCGCATGATACGTTGCCTTGATCTCTCCAATTTTCTTGACGAGATCTCTAGTCTTTATTCTATCATTTTCTGCTGTCTTGCACTGTTCACCTAAGAATGCTTTCTTATCTCTCCCTGCTATTCTCTGGAACTCTGCATTTAGTTAGGTTTATCTTTCCCTTTGGTTTCTCTTCTTTTCTCAGTTATTTGTAAAACCTCCTCAGGCAACCACTTTGACTTCTTGCATTTCTTTTTCTTTGGGATGGTTTTGGTCACCGCTTCCTATACAATGTTGCAAACCTCCATCCATAATTCTTCAGGCACTTTGTCTACCAGATCCTTTCCCTTGAATCTATTCATCACCTCCATTAGATAATCATAGGGGATTTGATTTAGGTGACACCAGAATGGCCAAGTGGCTTTCCCTACTTTTTTTCAATTTAAAAAGCCTGAATTTTGCAATAAGGAACTCATGATCTGAGTCACAGTCAGCTCCAGGTCTTATTTTTGCTGACCTCCATCTTCAGCTGCAAAGAATATAATCAATCTGATTTGATATTGACCATCTGGTAATGTCCATGAGTAGAGTCATCTCTTGTGTTGTTGGAAGAGGGTGTCTGCTATGACCAGTGTGTTCTCTTGGCAAAATTCTGTTAAACTTTGCCCTGCTTCATTTTGGACTACAAGGCCAAACTTGCCTACTTGACTTCCTACTTTTGCATTCCAATCCCCTCCAATGAGAAGGACATCTTTTTTTGGAGTTAGTTCTAGGAGGTCTTGTAGGTCTTCATAAAACCACTCTACTTCAGCTTCTTTGGCATTAGTGGTTGGGGCATAGTGTTGGATTACTGTGATGTTGAATGGTTTGCCTTGGAAATGAACCAAGATCACTCTGTCATTTTTGAGACGGCACCCAACTACTGCTTTTCAGACTTTTATGTTGACTATGAGGGCTACCCCACTTCTTCTAGGGGATTCTTTCTTTGAGCAAGGGATTCTTGCTTGAAAATAGGTCTAAAAAATAATTATATTGTAAATATGTTACAGATAAGTATATGGCTATTTCATTCAAAGGAGATTAACACCTGTTGTACCTCAAAGACAAAACATGTTTTTGTAAACAATTTATATTATCAATGATGTAATGGCTCATATGGGCTTCCCAGGTGGCAGAGTGGTAAAGAATCCACTTGGCAATGCAAGAGACGTAGGTTCGATCCCTGAGTTGGGAAGGTCCCCTGGAACAGGAAATGGCAAGCCACTCCAGTATTCTTGCCTGGAAAATTCCTTGGACAGAAGAGCCTGGTGGGCTACAGTCCATGGGGTCACAAAGACTCGCACTCGACTGAGCACACATACAATAGCTTATGTAACTTACAGTGTAACAAATAAGAACAAAGCTGAAGCAATAAGAAATTTAAAAGAATGTGAAGCATACCCAGTGTCTAGACTCCTCAGTTAGCATTAAGCTTGGCCTGTCAGACCACTAAGAATTTGACTTCCTACATCTCTCTGGAGTAGGTTGAACTGATCACAAACCACCACATGCCTTCATCTTCACTGGAAATAGGAGCTCCTACTTCTAGTGACGATCAGGGCAAATACACCCATGAGTGGACCTGGGCAGTGAGACTGGGCAGTCAGTCCTCAGAAAGGCAGTATAAGCCTTCAATCCTCATCTTTGCTTATTTGCAGTCACCATTTAAGTTACTGATGGAAGTAAGTACAAGCTGATTAACCCAAGTCATTTTGAGTACAATACCTACTGGCACTAACTTCTGCTTAACATCAGGAATCTATATCACTCTTTTGCTGTTATTTTTTTTCTCTTTTTACATCACTATTTTAACCCTGAAATACAGTTTGTTCCTCAGAATAAGACAGAGCTTTCTCATATTACACTTTGAGTTACCAAGACTTAAAGAAAAACTTGCATAAATTAATCTTGCCTTTAATAGAGTCTGTTACCTTAGTAATAAAAACGAGTAAACTATGATTTAAAAAAAAAAAAGATCCAACTGTAAAATAATTACAATTCCAAGAATAATAAGATTTATCCTGGGAAAAAAATATGCATAAAATTAGGCCAAACTTCTCTGCTGTCTGCACACCTAGGAAGAACTTAGCCTTTCCTGGAATTTCATTCCTTTAGATGAAGGGATAGCACCCTTTCTGTAAAGAGGGAGACATGAAATATTTGTTTTATGGGCCACATGGTCTGTTTAGTAACTGCTCAACTCTGCTGTCATAGCATGAAAGCTGCCATAAACAAAAGGGTGTAACCATGTATCAATAAAACTTCGTCTCCAAAAATAGACAATAGGCTAGATTAGGTGCATGGGCTATATAGTCTTCCAATCCCTGATGTAGAACATGTTTTCATATGACTTCCCTTAATGAAATGTCTTTTTAGCTCTTTTGCTCATATTTAATTAGCTATCTTACTCATATAAGACTATAAACTGTATATAAGTATATAAGGCCATACACACTGTAAATGCTTACAGCTCCCAATCTGTAGCTTGCCTTTCATTTTCCTAAAGGTGTCTTTTGAGCAGCAAAAGATTTCAATTTTGATGCAGCCTAATTTTTCAAATGTTCCTTTATGGAAAATTCTTTTTTATGTCCTAAGAAATATTTGCTTAACACAAAGTCATAATGATTTACTCATGTTTCTAAAATATCTTACAGCTTTAACTTCTAGATCTATAATCCAATTCAAGTCAAGCTCTGTGTATTGTATGAGGTATGGTCCAGATTCATTATTTTCCATAGGATATCTAGTTCCTGAATCATTTGTTGAAAAGATTCTATAATCCTTTAATAGAAAAAAAAAACTATCCTGGAATAGATAAAAGACTACCCATATGAATACTATATGTTGTATATATACTTACATACACACAGAGAACCCTAAGGATATCTTTCCATCATCTACCTACCTACCTACCTACCTGTGTCAACACCATGACCCAGTATCACACTATCATTGTAGTTTAGTGTAATTCTTAAAATCCAGTAAATTCTCCAACTTTGCTCTTTCCCAATATTGTTTTGACAATTCTAAGCTTGAGAATCAGCTTGACAGTCTCTTTAAATAAATGACCAGCATTTTGAATAGGACTGCATTGCATCCATAGATCTACTGGTAGAGAATTAACATCTTAACAACACTGAATCTTCTAATCATGTATAAGGTATTATTTCTGTTTATTCAGATACTGGTCATTTCTCTCAGCTATGTTGCATGCAGTTTTGAAATTTTATCTCTATGTATTTCATGTTTATCAGTTCAGTTGCTCAGTCGTGTCCGACTCTTTGCAACCCCATGGACTGTAGCACACCAGGCTTCCCTGTCCATCACCAAACTCCTGGAGCTTGCTCAAACTCATGTCCATCGAGTTGGTGATGCCATCCAACCATCTCATCCTCTGTCATCGCCTTCTCCACCTGCCTTCAATCTTTCCCAGAATCGGGTTCTTTTCCAGTGAGTCAGTTCTTTGCATTAGGTGGCCAAACTATTGGAGTTTCAGCTTCAGCATCAGTCCTTCCAATGAATATTCAGGACTAATTTCCCTGAGGATTGACTGGTATGATCTCCTTGCAGTCCAAAGGACTCTCAAGAGTCATCTCCAACACTACAGTTCAGAAGCATCAATTCTTTGGTGCTCAGCTTTCTTTATAGTCCAACTCTCACATCCAAACATGACTACTGGAAAAAACCATAGCCTTGACTAGATGGACCTTTGTTGGCAAAGTAACGTCTCTGCTTTTTAATATGCTGTCTAGGTTGGTCATAGCTTTTCTTCCAAAGATCAAGCGTCTTTTAACTTCATGGCTGCAGTCACCATTGTTCATGCTTATGGATGCCAGTATGTAGCATTCATAAATTGTTTGATGTCAGAATATAAAAATATAGTTGACTTTTATATGGTGACCCGATATCCTTTGATGCTGTCAAATTCACTTAGAGGAGTTTTAGTACCTTCCTCATAAAGTCCTTAGGATTTTCTATGTATTACTATGTCAACTGCAGATAGTTTTATTTTTAATCGGATTCCTTTTATTATTTTTATCTTACTGCACTGGTTATGAACTCCTGTATAATGTTAATTATAAGCTGTGTAAGTGGACATTCTTACCTTCTTCCTAATCTTATACAGAAAGCATTCAGTCTTTTATCACTAAATGTAATGTTAGCTACAGATGTTTTATAAATGTCCTTTTTCAGACTGAAGAAGTTTCTGTCTATTCTGGGTCTGCTGTGAGTTTTTATCATGAGTAGGTTTGAATTTTGTCAAATGCGTCTGCTCAAAAGGGAGGCTTATGTCTTAAACTTTACACTTTCCTTCTTCTCTAATGTAAGAATCTGTAACTTTAAATTCTTGTCTAAGAATCTGTAACTTTAAATTCTTGCATTTCTTTAGTAATCTAATAGCTGTATCTTACAAAATGTGACATACTATATTTTCATTATCATTCTGTTTAAAACATTTTATATATTCTCTTGTGATTTCTTTGATCCAAGCAATATTTGGAAATGTATAATTTAATTTTGATATATTTTAGACATATATATTTGCCATTTTCTATCACTTCTTTCCTTTGTGTAGACTGAGTTTTCACTCAGTATCATATTCATTCAGCCTAAATAACATTTTAAGATTTCTTATAATATAGGTATACTGACAGGAAATTTTCTTACTTTGCTTATTTGGAATGTTATTTTGCCTTTGTTTTTAAAAGTAATTTTAGGTTGAGTTTTTTATTCCTTTCAGCCCTTTAAATATATCATTCCATTGCTTTCCAGCTTGCTTATCTTCTGATGAGAAGTCGGCAATGATTTTTTTTTTCTTTGCTTCCTTATGTGTTTTTTTTCCTCCTCTTACTGCTTTTAAGATTTTCTCTACATCACTAGCACTTGGCGATTTGACTGTAATACACCACAATGTGGTTTTGTTTGTAATCGTATTTATAACTTGAGATTCTTAGGTCTGCAGTTTTACGTCCTTTTAAGTCTTGGAGCACACTTGGAGAAGGCGTGGCACCCCACTGCAGTACTCTTGCCTGGAAAATCCCATGGACGGAGGAGCCTGCTAGGCTGCAGTCCATGGGGTCAATAAGAGCTGGACACAACTGAGCGACTTCAGTTTCCCTTTTCACTTTCATGCATTGGAGAAGGAAATGGCAACCCACTCCAGTGTTCTTGCCTGGAGAATCCCAGGGATGGGGGAGCCTGATGGGCTGCCGTCTATGGGGTCGCACAGAGTCGGACACGACTGAAGCGACTTAGCAGCAGCAGCAGCAGCAACCATATTTTAGATATTTTAAAGTCTTTGCCAACTAATATCTGTCATTTCTGTGTCTGTTTCTATTGAAGATTTTTCTTCCTCTTTGCACGTCTAGTAGTTCATTGTGTGTGTGTGTGTCTGTGTATGAATGTATGGAAGCAAATACACACACATTTATTATGGAAACTATGGAGAAGGCAATGGCACCCCACTCCAGTACTCTTGCCTGGAAAATCCCTTGGACGGAGGAGCCTGGTAGGCTGCAGTCCATGGGGTCGCGAAAAGTCAGACACGACTGAGTGACTTCACTTTCACTTTTCACTTTCATGCATTGGAGAAAGAAATGGCAACCCACTCCAGTGTTCTTGCCTGGAAGATCCCAGGGATGGGGGAGCCTGGTGGGCTGCCGTCTATGTGGTCACACAGAGTCGGACACGACTGAAGTGACTTAGCAGCAGTATGAATATAATATTGTCGAATGTATAGATTTTATGATCTTCCTTTTAAAGAGAAAATATTGTTTCAAGGGATTATTATTTATTGTTCAACTTCATTGTTTTCAGCTTTCTGCAAAAATTTGTTAGAGCAAGTATAGAGTAGCCATTAGTCACTAGGTCAAACTCAGCCTTACTCTTTGAGGTATCACCAATCTGGGGCCTCTACTGAATGCTCCAGATGTTCAACAAAGTCTCTCCACTCTGCTTATAAAGAACTCAAACATCTCTCAACCTTGTATAAGCACTGGAAATTTTTCAGATTACAATTTCCTAAGAACTTTATGGGTGCCCTTATGGAGTTTTACCTACACATGCACAGCTTAGTGTTTAACAAAGGTCTCAAGAGGACTACATGAAGATTTATGATGCTCTTTGAGTACTTAAATCCATCTTCTTTAATATTCTGATCTAATGATTCCAGCTATCTCAGCCTCTCCAACTCTAATGTTTATTTCAGTCAAGCAAGACCACTGTGCTCTATTTGGCTTTCCTTTCCCTGCACCAGATATTTAAAAATGCCTCTAGGCAGAAAACAAGGGCAATTATAGGGCTCACTTCATCTGTTTCTCTTTTCTCAGGAATCACTGACTCTGACCTTTGCTGCTTTATATCAATTTTCTGAAAATAACGACTTTCATATATTTCTGTCTCATTTCCCAGATATTTACAGTCAAAGAGAACAAATAGTACCAGTAACAGCACTCCGTTACGGCTAGAAATCAAAGAACTTTATTTAATATGCATTTGTGTGTGATCTCTCTAAAATGTCTATTTTGTTTCAAATACTCAGAATTTCATTGCCTTTAAAAAAATAAAAAGCAGGGACTTCCCTGGTGATCCAGTGGCTAAGACTCTAAGCTCCTGATGCAGGGGGTCCAGGTTCCTCCCCTGGTTAGGAAGCTAGATCCTACATGCTACAACTAAGATCCAATGCAGCCAAGTAAAAAATAAGTAAGTATTAAAACAAACAAACAGAACTACAGTTGCAGGTTAAGACCAGAATCTTAACAAAAAAAAAACATTAAAATCGATCCACAGGTTTCTTTTTCGAGTGTTCTTGGACATTTCAAGAAAGCAGAGCTGTTTATCCATCATCTATCTACCTTTCAACTGTTCTATAAGAAATAGTTAAATTATGTTTGAGCCACTACAGTTTTAAGTCTCTTTCTTACAACTTAGCCTTTATGCTAAATGCTACAGAAATTCTTATGACCAAAAGAGTGATTATAAGATAAACCCAAAGCATGTGTATTAACTTAGAGGTAGGGACAGAAAGCAGATAGGAAAGAGACAAAAGTTGACGATCCTTTTTTACTTCACTATACCATATACACTATCTTGGCAAAATATAATTTAAAGAGAGACCCAAGTGCCTAACAAGACAATAGTTCCAGTAAAAGGAGCTAGAAAAAGTCATAATGATGTAATGTAGTGATGGTTCCTTGGTGTTTTAATCCTCATAAACAAATCAATTTAGGCAAGAATTAGTTCAGCTGCAAGAGAAAAAAAAAGAATACAACTGCTTAGGGAGGCTCTCTCTGACTACAGCCTACTTCTAACTTAATGAATAATCCAAGAATACAGGGCACCTTGAAGGAGTAGAAAATCCAGTTGCTTCTCTGCTGCTAACAACAACAAAAAATGTATAACAGCAACAAAAAAATGTATTTCAATAATCTCTCTTAAGAGTTCTAGCCACATAATGGGAGCCACCCTAGGAGCAAAAAGTCAGATTAATCCCTAATCAAATGTACTGTTTCAGGTGGCCACAAGGTAGCAGTCATTAAGATGAGGGAGCGGTGGATGGTCTGGGGAAAATAACTAATTAACTAGTTTGTAGGCTAAGCAACTATGAGCAAGGGAGATTTTTGGTTTTGATATTTTTACATACAGCTGACTGGAGGCAAACGAAATTAAAAACTACATTTCTGAGGCAACTCTATTAGCAAAAAGACCCCACAAGTTACCATGCTCTACCCAGAAAGTCCAAATTTGTACTAATAGGACACAGGATGAGAATCTTGTATGAAAGGAATTTTTAAAGTTAATAGTCTGTTAAATTGTCTTCTCTGTGCTTTAAAAATCCTTGCATAATGTCAAACATTAACAATTAGGGACATACAAATTCATACATAGGAGATTAATGATTTTTAAACCAATAAAAACATATTTGCTAAAGAATAGTCTGAAGTCATGCATGTGATCAGTTCAACAAGCACTGTGTGTGTGTTTGCATATGTGTACACACACGTTTATATGCATGCACAATTCTTTTGTATAGGAAGCCAGGACATGGTATAATGTTACCAAAGTATACACTGCATAAAGGCAAATAGACGGGGGAAAAAATGGAAACAGTGACAGAATTTATTGTCTTGGGCTCCAAAATCACTGTGGATGGTAACTGCAGCCATGAAATTAAAGAGGGTTGTTCCTTGGAAGACAAGCTATGACAAACCTAGACAGCATATTAGAAAGCAGAGACATCATGCCAACAAAAGTGTGAATAATCAAAGCTATAGATTTTTCAGTAGTCATGTACAGATGTTAAGAGTTGGACCATGAAGAAGGCTGAGCATCAAAGAATTGATGTTTTTGAACTGTGGTGTTGGAGAAGACTCTTGAGAGTTCTTTGAATTGCAAGGAGATCAAACAAGTCAATCCTAAGGAAATCAACCCTGAATATGCTTTGGAAGGACTACTGCTAAAGCTCCAACACTTTGGCCACCTGATGCAAAGAGGCGACTCATTGGAAAAGACACTGATGTTTGGAAAGATTGAGGGCAGGAGGAGAGGGGGTGACAGAGGACGGGATAGTTGGATGGCATCATCGACTCAATGGACATGGGTTTAAGCAAACTCTGGGAGAAAGTGAAAGACAGTGAAGCCTGGCATGCTGCAGCCCATGGGGTTGCAAAGAGTCAGACACAACTGAGTGACTGAACAACAACAAAAATAGCTGGGTTACAATAACAACCCAGTTATATCAATGGACAGATCATCCACACAGAAAATCAACAAGGAAAAACAGTCCTTAAATGACCCAGACTTAACTGTTATTTATAGAGCATTCCATCTGAAAGCAGGAGTATACACATTCAAGTGCACACAGAACATTCCCTAAGATAGATTACATCCTGGACCACTAAGCAAGTCTTGGTAAATTTAAGAAAACTGAAACCACAGCAAATGTGTTTTTGGACCACAACACAATGAGGCTGGAAATCAATTACAAGAAAGAAAAAAAAATGCCACAAACACACAGAGGCTAAGCCACATGACACTAAACAATCAGTGGGTCACTGAAGAAATCAGAGAGGAAAATTAAAACATCCTTAGAGACGAATGAAAATATGACAATCTAGAACCACGGGATGCTACAAAAGCAGTTCTAAGAGAGTAGTTTATAGCAATACAATCTTACCTCAGGAAACAAGAAAAATCTCAAATAAGCAACCTAACGTTACACTTAAAGCAAACAGAGAAAGAATACCAAGCAAAACCCAAGGTTAGTAGAAGAAAAGAAATCATAAAAATCAGAGCAGAAACAAATAAAGTAGATGCTAAAAGAAAAAATAGAAAAGATCAATGAAACTACAAGCTGGTTCTTTGAAAAGATAAAATTTATAAACCTTTACCCAGACTCATCAAGAAAAAAAAGGGAGAAGGCCCAAATTAATACAATCACGAATAAAAAGCAGTTATAACTGATACCATAGAAGCAGAATGGATCATAAGAGCCTATGATGAACAACTATATACCAATAAAATGTACAACCTAGAAGAAATGGATACATTCTTAGAAAGGTACAATCTCCCAACACTGAACCAGAAAAAAACAAAATATGAACAGACCAATTACCAGTGATGACGTTGAATTAGTAATTAAAACTACCAAAAGCAAAAGTTTGGGACAAGATGGCTTCACAGGTGAATTCTACCAAACATTTTCAAACTATTAAAAAAAAAAAATCACAAACGAAGGGACACTTTCTGAATTCACTCTCTGAGGCCACTATTGCCTTAATACTAAAACTGGACAAAGATATCACAAAAGGAGAAAATTATAGGCCAATTTCACTGAAGAAAATAGATGAAAAATCCTCAAAAAAAAAAAAAAATACTAGCAAACCAAATCCAACAATACAGTAAAAGGATCATACACCATAATCAAGTGGGATTTATCCCTGGGATGCAAGATTTTTCACTATCCACAAAAGTTCAAAACTGCACGAACAAAGTGAAGAATAAAAATCATATGATCATTTCAACAGATGCAAAGGAAGTTTGTAACAAAATTCATTTATGATAAAAAACTTTTCAGTAATTAGGCTTAGAAGGAACTGACCTCAATATAATAACGGCCTATATGATAAGTCCAGAGCTAATGTCATACTCAATGATGAAAGGCTGAAAGCATTTCCTCTAAGATCAGGAATAAGACAGGAATGCCAACTCTCACTACTTTAACATAATTTTGGAAGTCCTGGTCACAATAATCAGAGAAGAAAAAGTAATAAAAGGAATCCAAACTGGAAAACAAGAAGTAAAACTCTCAGTGTTTGCAGATGACATGATGCTATATATAGAAAATTCCAAAGACACTACCAGGAAACTACTAGAGCTCATCAATGAATCTGGTAATGTTGCAGGATACAAAATTAATACACAGTAATCTGTTGCATTTCTATATTCTAAAAGAGAAAGTAAGGAAACAAGCCCATTTACCATTGCATCAAAAAGAATACTTATGAATAAACCTACCTAAAGTAGTAAAATACCTATATTCTGAACACTGTAAGACTCTGAGTGAAAGAAACTGAAGATGGCACAAACAGATGGAAAGATACACTATGTTCTTGGATTGGAAGAATCAATATTGTTAAAATTGGCCATACCACAAGGCAATCTACAGATTCAGTGCAATCCCTGGCAAATTACCAATGGCATATTTCACAGAACTAGAACAAAACATTTTGAAGTTTGTATGGAAACACAAAGACCCCAAATAACCAAGGCGATTTTAAGAAGAATATAGCTGAAGGAATCAGGCTCCCTGACTTCAGACTAAACCACAAAGCTATAGTAATCAAAACAGTGTGATTCTGGCACAAAAACAGACACATAGATCAATGGACTAGGATAGAACACCCAGAAGTGAACCCATGCACTAATGGTCAGTCTATACAAAGGAGGCAAAAATACACAATGGAGAAAAGACAGTCCCTTCAATAAATGGTGCTGGGAAAACTGGACAACCACAAGTAAAAGAATGAAATAAGAAAATTCTCTAACATGATATACAAAAATAAACTCAAAATGGGTTGAAGACCTAAATGTAAGACTAGATACTATAAAATTCTTAGAGGAAAATATAAGCAGAACACTCTTTGAGACAATTCACAACAGTATCTTTTTCAATCTGTCTCCTAGAGTTATGGAAATAGAAAAAAAAAATGGGACTTAATTAAACTTAAAAGCTTTTGCACAGCAAAGGAAATCATAAACAACACAAAAAGACAAACTACGGACTGAGAGAAAATGTTTGCAAATGATGCTACCAACAAGGGGTTAATTTTCCAAATTATACAAATGGCTCATACAGCTTAATGTCCAAAAAAAAAAAAAAAAAATCAAAAAATAGGCATAAGACCTAAATAGACATTCCTCCAAAGACTGTTTAGTTGCTAAGTCATGTCATGTCCAACTCTTTTGGGACCCCATGAACTGTAGCCCACCAGGCTCTTCCATCCACTGGATTTCCAGGCAAGAATACTGGAGTGGGTTGTCATTTCCTTCTTCAGGGCATCATCCCAACCCAGGGATCAAACTTCCTGCATTGGCAGGCAGATTCTTTACCACTGAGCTACCAGGGAAGCCCCAAAGAAGACATACAAATGTGCCTGCTAACTGGCATACGAACTGATGCTTAATATCACTAATTAAAGAAATGCAAATCAAAATTACAATGAGGTGTCACACACACCAATCAGAATGGCCATCATTAAAAAGTCTATGAATAATAAACACTGGAGAGGATGTGGAGAAACAGGAAGTCTTCTGCATGGTTGGTGGGAATATAAATTGGGGCAGTCACTATGGAGGACAGTATGTAAGATCCTTAAAAACTAAAAACAGAGCTACCATTTGATCCTGAAATTTCACTCCTGGGCATATATGCAGAGAAAATTTTCATTTGAAAAGATATATGCACCCAGTATTCATAGCAGCACTATTTAAAATAGCCAAGATATGGAAGTAACATCAACAGATTAATGAATAAATAAGACCCCCCTACACACACACACACCTATACATGCACACAAACAACAGAATATTACCCAATCATAAAAAGAATTAAAATACTGCCATCTGCAGCAACAAGGATGGACCTAGAGATTATCATATTAAGTGAAGTCAGACAAAGCAAGACAAATATCATAGGATATCCCTTATATGTGGAACCTTAAAATACAATACAAATGAACTTATTTACAAAACAGAAATGGACTTATACAGAAAACAATGTTATGGTTACCAAATGGAACAGCAATGGGGCAGGGAGATAACTGGGAGTTTGGGATTAACATATATACACTCAGGTCAGTTGCTCAGTTGTGTCTGACTCTCTGCTACCGCATGGGTAAACAACAAGGACCTACTGCATAGCACAGGGAACTATACTGGGTATCTTAAGTTAACAATATATTAACAGTCCTATTAAGGTTGCTTATTCCTTCTTGTTTGCAATTTGGTAGACTGTACCTTTCAAGGTACAATCTATAACATTCCTATATAACAACCTATAATGGAAAATAATCTTTTATATATATATATACACACTTGACATATATATGCACACTTGAAAGTAACACAACATTGTAAATCAATTATAATTCAATTTTTAAAAAAGGTTTTTGTCTGTGTGTGTGTGTGTGTGTAAGGCCAACAGGTCCAAGGGAGAATTGTAACCACTAATCTCACTAATAAATAACTGCTATACTAAAAACAAAACAAAACAAAAAACTAAACTGAAGAGAGAGAGAAAGTTAGGCTATGCTAACACTAAACAAAAGAAAGTCAGAGGGACTTCCTTGGTGATTCAGTGGTTGGGAGTCCGCCTGCCAATGTAGGGGACAAAGGTTTGATCCCTGTTTCGAGAAGATCTCACATGCTGCCAGGCAACTAAGTCCGTGGGCCACAACTACTGAGCTTGCGCTCCACAACAACAGAGGCCACCACAGTGAGAAACGCACGCACCACAGACAGACAGGAACCTCGCTCGCGGCCACTAGGGGGACGCCCAAGGGCAGCAACAAGACCCAGTGCAGCCAAAAGAAGTAAATGTCATAAATAAATATATTAAACAGAGAAAGTAGGAGTAGCTATGTTAATTTCAGACAGGACAAACTTCACAGCAAGAATGTTATCATGAATAAAGAGGGGTATTAGATAATAATAATACCTTGAGAAGGTAACAATCTTCAATGCATATTCAATGCTAACAACAAGAACAACAAACCCATATCACTCTGTGAGGCAAAACTGACGGACGATTGCAAGAAGAAATAGATAAATCCACTACTATAATCAGAGACTTTAACATTCCCTCTATCAGAAATGCATTGATTCAACAGGCAGAAAATCAGTAAAGACAGAGGTGAACTCAACAGCACCAGTAATTACTAATAGCTGGATATAATTGATATCTATATCCTACTTCACCCAACAATAGCAGATTACACATTCTTCTCAAGCTAACATTAAATATTCACCAAAAGAGATCACATTCTGGGTCATAAAACACACTTCAACAAGTTTAAAAAAAACAGAAATTATATAATGTCTGCTCTTAGGCCACAAAGGAATTAAATGAGAAATCATTAACAGAAAGGTTAACTGGAAAATCTCAAAATACTTGGAGATTAAACAACACACTTCTAATTAACATGTGAACAAAGAAGAAACCTCATTAGAAATTTTAAAATGCTATGAACAAACTGAAAATGCAAATACAAGTCATCAAAACTTGTGGGATATTATCACTTTTGTAATTAAAAATATAAGGCTCCTCCGTCCATGGGATTTTCCAGGCAAGAGTACTGGAGTGGGGTGCCACTGCCTTCTCCAAATAAAAATTAAAGAAAAACAAAAAAATTGTGGGATACAGTGGAAACATTGCTTACAGTGAATAGCATAAGAGAAAAACAGAATATACAGCATTAAATTCACATATTGGAAAATAAGAGAGATCTAAAAATCAACTGTCTAAGCTCCACTTTAGGAAACTAGAAAAGGAAGAGCAAATGCAATCCAAAGTAAGTACAAGGAATAATAAAAATCAGAGCAGAAATCAAATGAGACTGAAAACACAAAATCTAAGTCCACTAATTTGATAACCTAGAGAAAATGGGCCAATTCCTTGAAAAGTACAATCTGCCAAATTGCAAAAAAAGAAGAAATAAACAATATGAATGGGACTGTATCTGCTAAAGAAATTAAATCAATAATTAATAACTGCCCAAAGCAGAAACCGCCAGGTCCAAATGAGTTCACTGACAATTTCTACCAAAAATTTAAAGAAATTTTACCAATTCTCTAGAAATTATTTCAGAAGATAGAAGCAGAGGAACTATTTCCTAACTCATCTATGAAGCAAGCATTACCCTAAAACCAGATAAAGTTATTACAAGACGTCTACAATCTCATGAAAATAAACACAAAGAACCTCAAAATATTAGTAAATTGAATTTAACAATGTATAAAAAGACTTAAATACCATAAACAAGTGGGATTTATTCCAGTATGCAAAACTGGTTCAAATTCAAAATCAATTAATGTGATCCATCACATCAACATGATCATATCATTATCACATCATTATATCATATCACATCAAAAAGAAAACAATCACAGGAACATATCAATAGTTGCACAAATAGCATTTCAGAAAGTACAACACAAACAATGAAAACTCAAAGTAAACTAGGAATAGAGGGAATTTCTTCTCTTGATTAAAACTGTCTACCAAAAAACTACAGCTACATCATACTAAATTATAAGACATGAGAACCTTTCCCATTAAGATCTGAAACAAGACAAGATATTCCCTCATCTCTCCTTCTCAACACTGGGTACTGGAAATTATAGCTAATGCAATAAAATAAGGAAATAAAAGATACATAGGTTTGTAAGGAAGAAATAAAACTGTTCACAGATGACATGGTTATTTAAGGGAAAAATCCAAAAGAATCATGTTTTAAAAGCCTACAACTAATACGCAATTATAACAAGGTTGCAGGATACAAAGTTGATATAAAAAGTCAACTGTTATCTCATATACTAGAAATGAAGGGGCAGAATTTGAATTAAAAACACATTACTATTTACATTAGCACCTCCAAAAATGAAAACAGTTCAGTTCAGTCGCTCAGTCATGTCCGACTCTTTGTGACCCCATGGTCTGCAGCATGCCAGGCTTCCCTGAACATCACCAACTCCCAGAGTTTAACCAAACTCATGTCCACTGAGTCGGTGATGGCATCCAACCATCTCATCCTCTGTCGTCTCCTCCCGCCTTCAATCTTTCCCAGCATCAGGGTCTTTTCAAATGAGTCAGCTCTTTGCATCAGGTGGCCAAACTACTGGAGTTCCATCTTCAACATTAGTCCTTCCAGTGAACACCCAGGACTGATCCTCTTTAGGATGGACTGGGTGGATTGCCTTGCAGTCCAAGGGACTCTCAAGAGTCATCTACAACACCATAGTTCAAAAGCATCAATTCTTTGGCACTCAGCTTTCTTTACAGTCCAACTCTCACATCCACACATAACTACAGGAAAAAACCATAGCCTTGACTAGACAGACCTTTGTTGACAAAGTAATGTCTCTGCTTTTTAATATGCTATCTAGGTTGGTCATAACTTTCCTTCCAAGGAGTAAGTGTCTTTTAATTTCATGGCTGCAATCACCATCAGCAGTGATTTTGGAGCCCCAAAAAATACTCAGCCATTGTTTCCACTGTTTCCCCATCTATTTCCCATGAAGTGATGAGACTGGATACCATGATCTTAGTTTTTTGAATGTTGAGCTTTAAGCCAACTTTTTCATTCTCCTCTTTCACTTTCATCAAGAAGATCTTTAGTTCTTCTTTGCTTTCTGCCATAAGGGTGGTGTCATCTGCATATCTGAGGTTATTGATATTTCTCCTGGCAATCCTGATTCCAGCTTGTGCTTCATCCAGCCCAGCGTTTCTCCTGATGTACTCTACATATAAGTTAAATAAGCAGGGTGACAATATACAGCCTTGATGTACTCCTTTTCCTATTTGAAACCAGTCTGTTGCTCCATGTCCAGTTCTAACTGTTGCTTCTTGACCTGCATAGAGATTTCTCAAGAGGCAGGTCAGGTGGTCTGGTATTCCCATCTCTTTCAGAATTTTCCAGTTTGTTGTGATCCACACAGTCAAAGGCTTTGGCATAGTCAATAAAGCAGAAGTAGATGTTTTTCTGGAACTCTCTTCCTTTTTCAGTGATCCAGTGGATGTTTGCAATTTGATGTCTGGATCCTCTGCCTTTTCTAAAACCACCTTGAACATCTGGATTTTCACAGTTCACATATTGCTGAAACCTGGCTTGGAGAATTTTAAGCATTACTTTATTAGCGTGTGAGATGAGTACAATTGTGCGGTAGTTTGAGCATTCTTTGGCATTGTCTTTCTTTGGGATTGGAATGAAAACTGACCTTTCCAGTCCTGTGGCCACTGCTGAGTTTTCCAAATTTGCTGGCATATTGAGTACAGCACTTTCACAGCATCATCTTTCAGGATTTGAAATAGCTCAACCGGAATTCCATCACCTCCACTAGCTTTGTTCATAGTGATGCTTTCTAAGGCCCACTTGACTTCACATTCCAGGATGTCTGGCTCTAGGTGAGTGATCACACCATTGTGATTATCCAGGTCATGAAGATCTTTTTTGTACAGTTCTTCTGTGTATTCTTGCCATCTCTTCTTAATATCTTCTTCTGTTAGGTCCATACCATTTCTGTCCTTTGTTGAGCCCATCTGTACATGAAATGTTCCTTTGGTATCTCTAATTTTCTTGAAGAGATCTCTAGTCTTTCCCATTTTATTGTTTTCCTCTATTTCTTTGCACTGATCACTGAGGAAGGCTTTCTTATCTCTGCTTGCTATTCTTTTGAACTCTGCATTGAAATGGGTATATCTTTCCTTTTCTCCTTTGCTTTTGGTTTCTCTTCTTTTCACAAGTATTTGTAAGGCCTCCTCAGACAGCCAGTTTTCTTTTTTGCATTTCTTTTTCTTGGGGATGGTCTTGATCCCTGTCTCCTGTACAATGTCACAAACTTCCATCCATAGTTCATCATGCACTCTATCTATCAGATCTAGTCCCTTAAATCTATTTCTCACTTCCACTGTATAATCATAAGGGATTTGATTTAGGTCATACCTGAATGGTCTAGTGGTTTTCCCTACTTTCTTAAATTTAAGTCCGAATTTGGCAATAAGGTGTTTATGATCTGAGCCACAGTCAGGTCCTGGTCTTGTTTTTGCTGACTGTATAGAGCTTCTCCATCTCTGGCTGCAAAGAATATAATCAATCTGATTTCGGTGTTGGCCATCTGGTGATGTCCATGTGTAGAGTCTTCTCTTGTTTTGTTGGAAGAGAGTGTTTGCTATGACCAGTGCGTTCTTAAGTATAAATCTTACAAAAAGTATATATGATCTACATGAGGAAATACAACAAAACTATGATTAAAGTTATCAAAAAAGAACTAAAAAACTAGAGAGATATTCCATATTCAATGATAGGAAGAATCAATATTTTTAATATGCCATTTTTTCCCAAACTTGCTCTATAGATTCCATGCAATCCTAATCAAAATCCCAGCAAGCTGTTTTGTGGAAATGAATAAAATGATTCTAAAGTTTATATGGAGAGGCAAAAGACCCAAGATAGCCAACACAATATTAAAGGAGAAGAGCCAAGTCAGAGGACTGAAATAATCCATATTCAAGACTTAATATAAGCTACAGTAATCAAGACAGTGTCATTTTAGCAAAAGAACAGATAAATAGATTAACAGAACCTGATACAGAGTCCCCAAATAAATCCACATAAATACAGTCAACTGATCTTTGACAAGAAGTGAAGGCAACACAGCAGAGAAAGAGCAATCTTTTCAATATATAGTGTTGGAAAACCTAGACATTTCACATGGAAAAAAAAATGAATCTAGACATGCACCTTATACTCTTTCCAAGAATTAACTCAAAATTGATCATAAATATAAAACACAAACTATAAAATTCCAAGAAGATAACTTAGGAGAAAATCTAGATGACTTTGCATATGGTGATGACACTTAGACACATCAAAGGCATGATCCATGAAAGAAATAATTGATGAGCTAGACTTCATTAAAGTTAAAAACTCCTCTGTAAAAGACACTTGAAAGAGAATGCGAAAACAAGCCATAGACTGGGAGAAAACACTTGGAAAAGACATATATAATAAAAGACTGTTATTTGAAACATATGAAGAACTCATAAAAGTCAATGCAGTTAAAAAGTAGGCAAAAGACTTGAATAGACACATCACCAAAGAAGATATATATAAGTAGGCATATGAAAAGATATTCAACATCCTATGTCACTTGGGAATTACTAATTAAAACAACAATAATATACCACTACACATCTATTACAATAGCCAATATCCAAAACACTGACAACATCAAATGCTGGCGAAGATGTGGAGCAATAGGAATTCTCATTCATTGTGGGCTGGAATGCAAAGTATTACAGCTACTTTGGCAAACAGTTTGGCAGTTTGTTTACAAAACTAAACATACTCTTACCATATAATCCAGCAATTGGACTCCTTGGCATCTACCCAAATGAACTGAAAATGTATGTCCATACAAAAACCAGCATGCAGATGTTTATAGCAGCTTTATTCATAACTTCCAAAACCTAGAAGCAACTGAGACATCTTTCAACAAGTGAATGGATTAAATAAACTGTGGTTATATGCAGACAGTGGAATATTATTCAGTGCTAGAAAGAAATGAGTTATCAAGCCAGGAAAATATGGGAAAAACTTAAGTGCCTAGTACTAAGAAGCCAATCTGCAAAGGCTACACACTGCCTTTCTTATAGACCTGCAGAAATTGAATACTCAGTTCCAACTATATGACTTTCCAACTATATCATTCCAACTATATGACTTTCTGAAAAAGGCAAAACTACGGAGGTAGTAAGATTAGTGGTTGTCAGGGGTTATGAGGGAAGAAAGGATGAACAGACAGAACAAAGAGGATTTATGAGGGTAGTAAAACCATTCTGTGTGATACTACAGTGATGGATATGTATCATTAACAATTTTGTCCAAACCCATAGAATGTACACCACCAAGGGTAAACCCTATATTGAACTGTGGACTTTGGGCAATATTGATGTGTCTTTGGAGGTTCACTGACTGAAACAAATAGTACGGCTATGGTGGGAATGTCAGTTGAAACAAACAGCACCACTGCAGTGGGGGATGTCAATCTGGGAGGAAGTTGTTTGTGTGGAGGGGGAAGGGAGCACACAGAACTCTCTGTGCTTTCTGCTCAATATTGCTGTGAACCTAACACTATTTGAAAATGGATTTTATTAGTTAAAAAAATAATACAAACCAATGAGCTTATTTTAACTGGAGTATTACTTTCCTCAACAATGTGCTATACCACAATATGAAATATTTACCATTTTGTAACTAATAATGTTTCACAATTACATTTTTTGATTTCTGCTCTTTACTTCCCTTTCATCACAAGCTGTCACTCAAATATCACTGCAATTTCTCTAGGACTGTCTTCCATTCAACTTTTTCTGTTTCTCATACAAGTAAAATAAAACAAAAAAGAATCAGACATTCCCCATCTATTTATAAAGTACGGAGAATTTAAAAGGTGATAAATACAAAAACAATTTGTCAACGTGATATTATACAAACTTTAAATACTCTTATTTGCAATTCATTAATATAGTATTACTCATCTCTTTACTCTCTGAATGTCACACTGAGTTCATACTCCTATTTATCAAATTCCTCAAAGGAACATTCATCACCTGATTTTTTTCCTTTCTACTGGCAAAATAGGAAATGTTTAGAAAACTGAGTATTCAATTTCTGCGGGTCTATAAGAAACTACTTTGTTTTTTCCTTTCAATCTGGAGTCACCTCACAGCTTTTAAGCAAGCATCAACAATACTCCTTTATTTCTTAGTGAATATCTGATTTTGTTTAAAAGAATTTCCTTATCAAGAAAGCCAATTTACAAACTGAAGTAAACAACTCAAAGAAAATTTCAGTATATGGAAACTAAGTTGGAAAAATTAATGAGATTTTTCTCCCAACATCAAAGATGGTTGAATGATTTGAAAAATATTGGCAGATTTTCTCAAATAAGACAGGAAACCATGTTTCTTCCTTTTTTCTTACAAGCTTGGAGGATCAGAACATGTTTGTGTTAAAAATCTATGAGTTTTCCCACATCCATCTTGGAAGAAAGTAAATAACCATCATTTCCCAGAGGGAGGAAAAGAAAGCCAGAACTCTAAGCCCTTACCACCAGATAAGAGCTAACATAATTGCAGCAGATTCTGTCTGTGACCCACACACATAACTTCATAACTTACCAATTCACATACACAGACCTGACTTCCAAATGCCAGCACTTGCATTGCTTTATAGGCTTTTTCAGAACAGAACTGCCAAGGAATTGGAATTAACACAAATAGGAATAGTCTTAACTCAGTAACTGATGCATTTCATATATAAATAAATACTCCAGCTTCTTTGCCTCTCAAATGGTTAACTTAGGTATGTATTTTACTCTGTTTCCCCAAGTTTCCCATGGGATATTAAGCTCCAGTTTTCCAAAACTATAAATCGCTTAATAAGACACTCTATATTGGCTCTCAAATCAGTGCCTTATTACATATAGGTACATTATTATTTCATCTAATCATCTCCAGAACTCTTTAATGTACACCAAAATAGGAGGAATCTGATTCAGTGGGTTAAGGATAACCTAACCATTGCTCAGTCACAGAGCAAGCCATGATTGTAACACAGTATATCCAGAACTTGTGTTCCTTCCACAAAGGAACAGAACACGGAGGGGGGATTCCATTCAAATAGGATTATATCTCAAACCTACAAAAAAGTCCTGCTATCTTGATTTTCAAAGTAAACTGACTCTAAAAAAGTGTTCAATGCATACTAGTCTTATTAAAGTATATCAGTAATGTCATTATGAATTATATATATTTAAAATAACTGGTAATGGGCAATATGAGTACTTTCCTATTTCCTAAAACAATCATATCTCTTCACAGGTAAATTTCCTGATGAGAGTGATGGAGTAAAGGAATTTGTTTTTCTTATACACACTATAAACTAAAAATCAAAAATAAATAAGACACTTGTAATTATATAATTTAAGATTTTAAGAAAATATAATATGTTTTATCAATTTTACTTATCAAAATTAAAATGCTATATATTAGAATAATGACATTTAAATGTCCACATTTTGGCATATTTCATTTATCCATTCAACATACACTTATGCTGGTTCTAAACTGTATAAAATACACCTTGTGACTAGTTTGTTACTACAGACCAAGGAAAAAAGGAGGAAAAATCAAGTAAAGATAAACTTCAGAATGGAAGGAGAAATGATAAAAAAATAGAGAAATTTTACAGATTGCTAACCTCAATTTTTGTAGCTTTACAACTACATATACAAATACAGAAAAATTCATTCATTCACTCAACAAACACCAAAAAACTACTGAAAAGTCGACAATGCTAGGAACTGGGTATACAATGACAGAAAATAGTAGTACTTGCCCTGAGTTGCTTAAAATTAAGTTGTTTAGCAAAGGAAACTACCAAAACATCAAAAGGCAGAATACTGAATGGGGAAACATATTTGTAAATGATATATTTAATGAAGGGTTAATACGCAAAATATACAAAGAACTCATACAACTCAACATCAAAAACAAAAAACTTGATTAAAAAATAAGCAGAGGATCTAAATAGACATTTTTTCAAAACAGACACAGATGGTCAACAGGTACATCAAAAAGAGCTCAACATCACTGCAAATCAGAGAACTGCAAATCAAAACCACCATGAGCTATCACCTCGTACCATTAGAATGGTTATTATCAAAAAGACAAGAAATAACAAGTGCTACAAGGATGCAAAGAAAAAGGACCCCTGTGCATTCTTGGTGAGAATGTACATTAGTGCAACCACTATGAAAAATAGTATGGAGGTTTCTCAAAAAATTAAAAATAGAACTACTATATGATCCAGGAATCCACTTCATGGTATTTATCCAAAGAAAACAAAACACTAACTCAAAAAAGATATAGGCACCCACATGTTCACTGAAGCATTGTTTACAATAGCCAAGATATGGAAGCAACCTAAGTATCCAGCCATAAGTGAATGGGGAAAGAAGTTGGTTTATACATAAACACACACACACATGCAGTGGTATATCATTCAACCATAAAAAATTAAATCTTGCCGTATGCAATGATATGGATAAATCTAGAGGGTATTACGCTAAGTAAGTCAGGCAAATACCATATGACTTCATATATGGAATCTAGAAGGGCAGGGTGTGGGGTGGTGGGGTAAAGAAGTGAAGGGGATTAACCTCCATTTATAAAATAAATAAGGCATGGAGATGTAATACACAAGGAATATGGTTGGTAATATTGTAATAACTTTGTATGTGGACAGATGGTTACTAGACTTTGTGATGATCACTTTAAAATGTATGTAAATGTCAAATCACTATACAGCATACCTGAAACTAACATAATACTGTATATCAATTATGTTTCAATAATAAAAAATCCTGCCCATTACCTCTAACAACAACAAAGTAAATAATCTACATTTACCTACTAAATATTAAACTGAATTAGTTCAAAAGCATTATAAATAGAAAATCTGATAAATTTTTGGGCTTTCTTCAGAACACGTGGGCTTAATAATATAAGCATCACTGATATAATGTTGACAAAGCTGCATGGTTCCATAGAAAGTCCAGAGGTTTAAAGTTTCATATACATGGGGCAAGAAGCCTAGCTCCATCACTTAATTGGTTTTTTTACCACAGGCAAGTCACTTATTAAGTGAAATAAAGATAACAAAAATTACCTCCCATGGTTGTTGAAAGGATTAAATAATAATGTCAAATGTAAAGTAAATAGCACAATGCCAGTTAAAAAAAAAAACATGTCCTCAATAACTATTAGCTCTCACATTCAAATACATTTCAAATATCATGAAAATAGAACACTAAAAGCCTGGAATGGTCACTTTGTTTTACATTTTACTCTTCGCTAGAAAAATTAATACATTGACTTTCTGTTTACTAGTAAAGATTAATGTATTCGCTTCCCTGGTAGCTCAGATGGTAAAAAATCTGCCTGCAATACAGGAGACCCAGGTTCAATCTCTGAGTCAGGAAGATCCCCTGGAGAAGGAAATGGCAACCCACTCCTGTATTCTTGCCTGGAAAATCCCATGGACAGAGGAGCCTGAAGGGCTACAGTCCATGGGGTCGCAAAGAGTCGGACACAACTGAGCGACTCTCACACACACACACATTAATGTATTCTGCTTCTAATTCTCTAATAATTCTTATTTATCTTTGAAAATTTGATAAAAATGATGAACTTCTTCCTCCCCAAATACCACACAGTATTTCACATCAATTTAGGGACATTAACAGGTTCTATGAAAGCTAGACTAAAAACTACATCTAGCTGTTTAAAATAAAACTAATTCAAATTGAATAAAATTAAAAATTTAGTTCTTCAGTTGTACTGGCCATATTTCAAGTGCACAGTAGCCACAGGGGGCTAGTGGCTAGGATACACAGACATAAAACATCCATCATCCCAGAAACGTCTACCAGAGCTGTTCTGGAGTATTAAAATAGTATGATGAGTAAAACTATTTTTCTCTAAGTTTGTTTTGTTTCATAAAATATCTAGATACCACTCTTTGTGGCAGATTCCCAAGAGGATCAAGGCTGTGAATATTTTGCCTACGAACTAGGGTCCAGCAAATAAGAAGCACTGAATAGTTATCTAATAGATGACATTATAATTTTGTTTTGATTAATCTAGCAAAAATTGACTAAGCTGGTAAAGACCAGAGCTGACAGCTGTGAATATGAGTCTGTAAATAGCTAAAATTTTTTCTAAGTAGCAGGTCAGCTTATACGTACTACCAACTGACTCCTGAAGCCAATGAGGGCTCCCTATTCTGACTTTAAATTTTTTGAACCATACATTTTGGCTAGGTTACTTGAGCAAAATTGTAAGAGCTGTCTATATCCTATTCCATTGAAGAACAGAAAAAACACATACTTACAGCTAATTATTTTTCACTATTCCTATAAGGGTTTTTCCTAGATAGAGCAATTGGGTAACTTATTTTTAAATAGTATGTATATATTCACACAGTCATTTTTAACAAATGAAACATTTTTAAAGTTCACCAAAGTTTTATAACTTAGAGATTATGGCATTAAGATTTTAGAAAATTGCTTTCCTTTTAACATATTTTGAAATCAAGAAAAAGTTGCTGCTATACACAGAACAGTAAAAGGTCTAATAATAATTTTGCACTTACACTGATACATTTTTCCTAACGGTATACTCATCCAAATCGTCATCAGAGCTGCTATCAGTTGCATCAGAATCCAGACCCTCTTCAACATGAGACAACAGGCCTGTAGCAGACAGTGCAAATCTTTGGATTTCTGCAGCTGTACACCGTGCAAAGCCATTTTTTGTGTCATTCCACAATTTAGTCTCTGCAGTCAATATGTTGATGTCTGGCTTAATTTCAGTGCATTTAGGTAAACTGTTATCCAAAATTGTGGTAGGTTCATGAAAAATCTTTACTTTGGGGAGCTGATGTTTCATAGAAAATTTCATTTGTTGACCATAGTGCTTAACAACATGCTTTGCCAGGAGCATCTGCAAATGTTTCTGAGTTCTTCTAGCCTGGCTAAGTAAAATTTTCTGTTTACTTACACACTGAAGTAAACGAGCATTCACTTCCTCCTCCTTTTCAGCAGCGGAGGAACTAATAGGCACATATGAGTGGTCAGGTCCAATTTTGTTTTGAGCATGGTGCAATAAACCCTTTTTAATCTCACCACCACTAACTTTATCCAGAAGTGCATTCTTTTGGTACCATTTACAGTTTTTCAGTTGTACTTTATCTACATTAGTGTCTTTGGTTACATTTGAATCCAAAATAATTTGTACATCTGTCACGCATGGACTTGTGGTATCTGACAGAGGTTCCTTTTTGATGAACTCTTCAGAATGAGAATGACAAATTTTACTGAGCTGAATACTGCCGCCATTACACAGGATGTTTTTCAGCTTATTGCAGTTGGGTTCCCCTAATTTCTTTTGCTTATAATTCTCATTGTATTTATTTAACGTAGTGTTAGAACTCATTAAAAGAACTGTCTGGTAATGTTTTGAAGACTGAGGGGAGCCAAAATGTTTTAAATTCACAAAATTAGTGTTAAGAGTAGGTTCAGAAGTTGGAAATCCCAGCATCTGAGAGAAAGTGTCTCCTTTTAGCTTTTCATCTACAGTCCTTGGACTTTCCATGCATAGCATCTTGTCCGATTCCATGGTATTCGGTAAAGATGAAAAGCAGATACCCTTTGTTGCTGCCTCCCTCAGAGCCGGGGTCATGGCGAATCCTGCAGATAATTACTGGAAACCTAAAATAACATAAAAATAAAAGATCAAATATCAAGAAAAAAGTTTTATGCTTATACTATTACCAAGGGCAACGCTTTCAATGTCTCTGGTTAAAAAGTATTGAATGGAACCAAACTCTTCCTTAATTTGCCAACTCCTAACATTATCTCTGCTCTTTGCTAGTTCATAAGGAATTTAATAAGGATTATTCTTTACTCTGACTATAGGCCTACTACCCAAAACTTCAATGAAAGATGTATTGTACCTAGTACATAAAAGACAAATATTTGTGAATGCAATTATATCTCAAGATTTCATTTTTTTGACAATGATTAGTGATAGTCAAAAGAAAAAAAAAATCCATCCTGGGATTCATACTTGAAAATGTGACTTGATCCCACATTTCCAAACAAAAATATATTTTTATAAAATATAACTGTTCAAAATTTTCATTTCTCAATTTAAACTTCACAATTTGAACAGTATTAATAACTAAAACACAGAACTGAACCACAAACAAAAAAGTATATAATTGGAAATTCCCTGGTGGTCCAGTGGTTAGAACTTCATGTTTTCACTGCCAGGGCCTGGGTTCAATCTCTGCTAAGGGAATTAAGATCCTGCAAGCCTCGTGGTACAGCCAAAAAAAAAAAAAAAAAGTATATTATTTCACAGGTGCTAAAAAATAATGTAGTGAAAACTAGCCTGATCCACAATGTGAAAATTTTTTTTCTAAAAAAATCTGCAATCATTATTTTCTTTTCACAAATGGATACTCATCAGTTATCATTACAGAAGCTCTTACTCCTGCCTGAAAACACAGTAGGGGATATTACAGATGACACTAAAGATTAATCCCATAATTAAACAAATTTCATATTATTTTATCCAAGTAAAAAGTATAAAATTACATATTCTGACATAAAAAAGGTAATTTAGTACTTAATTTAAAAATTATGAAGATTAAAGAGTTAGTGAAAACATTTTATATCATTAACAATCACACATTTTCGAAGATACTTTGGAACTATAACACTATAATTTCTGTCTCAAAACACATGACAGTTAGTAGCCATTTAAATAGCCAAATTCATATAAGCCAAGTCCCCGGACTTAGCTGTAACTCTCGATCCTTCATTCTTGTTTAAAAACACAAAACCAAAATCATATTCTCTGCAAAGACTAACAAGAATTATCAAAAGGAAAAAAAAGGCACAAAACGTTTATGAAATTAGAATAAAAATCTATACAGAGGGTTAAAAGTGACAGACTAGGAAAAGATATTTGCAACATATATCAACAAAGGATTAGTATCCAGAATACATAAAGAACTCCTAGAAACAAGCAAAAGTTACAACAGTCAGATACTTCAGAGATGATGACATTCAAATGATCATTAAACATATACTCAATCATACCAGTAATAAAGGAAATGTAAATAAAGCAAGAGATGAGTTTTCTAATCAAATTGAAAAGAGAGTTTTAAGTCTGAAAATATCACTTGCCATGGGAATGTGGGTAAAGAAGACTTCTCACATCTATCTGAACCACAATTTTATGCTAATTTGACAATAATGTGAAAAGGTGCATAAGAGATCAGTGTTTGTATGAGAAAACCACTCTTTCAAAGTAACCTACATATTTAACAATAAGATAATGGACATTAAAACATGTGGAATGCTAGGTAGTAGTTAAAAAATGAATGAGCTAGATCTATATATATCAATATAGACAAACCTCAAAAACAAAATAATTTTTTAAAAAATGGTGCAGAATATATGTACTATGGTGCAGTGGTGGTGGTTTAATCGCTCAGTTGTGTCCAACTTTTTGTGATCCAATGGACTGTAGCCCATGGGCTCCCCTGTCCACGGGATTCTTCAGGCAAGAATACTGGAGTGGTTGTAATTTCCTTCTCCAGGGGGATCTTCCCGACCCAGGAATTGAACCCAAGTCTCCTGCATTGCGGGCAGATTCTTTACCAACTGAGCTATGAGGGAAGCCCATACTATGGTACCATATAAATAAAATACAAACACAAACTATACCATATTTATGTATATATACATGTGTGTGTTTAAGTGTTTACAAGAACAAAAGAGGAACCAGAAAAATACCCACCAAAGTTGTAACAGTAGTCAGGTAAATTGCATGAAACAGAACTAAGAGTGCTGCTTTAAGACAAGTTGAATTTTAGCTATAAAATTTTATTACTTAGGGGAAAAAGATTCAGTGAAAAATGAACGAATGTTAATGGCTGTTAATTCTGTGCAATAAAAATATTTGCCTATTTTATATTTTACTGTTCAATGTCTCAAAAAATAAAGAGATTTCTGTATAATTTTCTGTGTCAAAATTTATATACTTTTATGTCTCAAAAATAATAAATCCTATTTATAAGATTTTTAATTTTTCCAAAAGCAAAACAAATAGGAAAAAAATAACCAGAATATTGGATTTTCTTTTTAAAAATATATTTTGCACTTTTATGAAAAACAGAAAAATATTAAAAAAGCTAGCACTGGGAAATTTTTTTTTCAAGATTCTGTCTGTCACTTAATGCAATGACCATAACTTCTAATTTATAGATATTAACAATTGTGTTTAGATAATTACATTGCTCTCTGAGGGAAACTGCCCTAATCAGTTCTCTCTGAGGTAGTTATACTCAAAAGATACTATACTCTATCCCCTCCTTACCCTTTCTCCTTTAGAAATTTGAAAAGGGTACGAAGTATGTAATCAAAGTGGTGGGCAGCAGGACAGGGGTGAAATAATGAGAAGCAGTGGATTTCTTATTCCTGGATAAACTAGAAATAAGGGAAAACTAAAAATAAGCAGAAAAAGATATACCGATTATTAGATAAGAACTAGAGTTGATAGAAAAAAGAGAAAACAAAGAAATGTAGACATTGAGAGTGGCTAAGAAACATTTATGGTAGAGATCTAGAATAAAGCATACACACAAAAAACTCTGGTAGGGCTAGGGCTTACTTGGTATGATAGGCAGGTTCTAAAATGATCTTAAAAATCCCAGTTTCCTGGTATTCATGTCTTTGTGTAATCCTTTCTTCTTGAGTGTGGAGTGGATTTATTGACTTCAGTGTGGACTGGATTTAATGACATTCTTTTCTAGCAAATAGAATGTAAAAGAGATAATGGGATGCCACTTTTAAAATTAGGTTACAAAGAGATCGTGGCTGCCATCTCGTCACCCCCTCACTCACTAAAGAACATTAACTGCCACGCTGTGAGCTGGGAAGACTCTCATGGCAAAGAACTACTGACTTCAGCCAATAGACAGCAATGACCTAAAGCCTGTCAACAGTCATGCCAGTGATCTGAGAAGCAGTGATCCATCCTCATTCCAGCTTTCAGATGCCTGTAGCTCTAACACCTTGACTGCAGCCTTGGGAGAAACTTTGAGCGAGAGGCACTCAGGAAAGCCATGCCTATATTCTTGACCCACAGAAACTGTGAAATAGATGTTTTAAACCATAAAATTATGGATAAATGTGTTATATGCTATGTGCTACATTAGTTTAGTTCAGTTCAGTTGCTCAATCGTGTCCAACTCTTTGCGACCCCATGGACAGCAGCACGCCAGGCCTCCCTGTCCATCACCAACTCCCAAAATTTACTCAAACTCATGTCCATTAGTCGGTGATGTCATCCAACCATCTCATCCTCTGTCATCCCCTTCTCCTCCTGCCTTCAATCTTTCCCAGTACCAGGGTCTTTTCGTATCAGTCAGTTTGCATCAGGTGGCCAAAGTATTGGAGTTTCAGCTTCACCATCAGTCCTTCCAATGAATATTCAGGACTGATTTCCTTCAGGATTGACTGGTTGGATCTCCTTGCAGTCCAAGGGATTCTCAAGAGTCTTCTCCAACACCACAGTTCAAAAGCATCAATTCTTTGGCACTCAGCTTTCTTTATAGTCCAGCTCTCACATCCATACATGACTCCTGGAAAAACCATAGCCTTAACTAGATGGAACTTTGCTGGCAAAGTAATGTCTCTGCTTTTTAACATGCTGTCTAGGTTGGTCATAACTTTCCTTCCAATGAGTAAGCATCTTTTAACTTCATGGCTGCGGTCACTATCAGCAATTATTTTGGAGTCCCAAAAAATAAAGTCAGCCACTGTTTCCACTGTTTCTCCATCTATTTCCCATGAAGTGATGGGACCAGAGGCCATGATCTTTGTTTTCTGAGTGTTGAGCTTTAAGCCAACTTTTTCACTCTCCACTTTCACTTTCATCAAGAGGCTCTTTAGTTCTTCTTCACGTTCTGCCATAAGGGTGGTGTCATCTGCATGTTACTGATACTTCTCCCGGCAATCTTGATTCCAGCCTGTGCTTCATCCAGCCTGGCATTTCTCATGATGTACTCTGCATATAAGTTAAATAAGCATGGTGACAAAATACAGCCTTGATGTACTCCTTTTCCTATTTGGAACCATTCTGTTGTTCCATGTCCAATTCTAACTATTGCTTCCAGACTTGCATACAGTTTTCTCAAGAGGCATGTCAGGTGGTCTGGTATTCCCATCTCTTTTAGAATTTTCCACAGTTTATTGTGATCCACATAGTCAAAGGCTTTGGCATAGTCAATAAAGCAGAAATAGATATTTTTCTGGAACTCTCTTGCTTTTTTGATGATCCAGCAGATGTTGGCAATTTGATCTCTGGTTCCTCTACCTTTTCTAAAACCAGCTTGAACATCTGGAAATTCACAGATCACGAATTGCTTAAGCCTGGCTTGGAGAATTTTGAGCATTACTTTGCTAGCATGTGAGATGAGTGCAACTGTGCGGTAGTTTGAGCATTCTTTGGCATTGCCTTTCTTTGGGATTAGAATGAAAACTGACCTTTCCCAGTCCTGTGGCCACTGCTGAGTTCTCCAAATTTACTGGCATATTGAGTGCAGCACTTTTACATCATCATCTTTTAGGATATGAAATAGCTCAACTGGAATTCCATCACCTCCACTAGCTTTGTTCATAGTGAGACTTCCTAAGGCCCACTTGGCTTCACTTTCCAGGATGTCTGGCTCTAGGTGAGTGATCACATCATCATGATTATCTGGGCCGTGAAGATCTTTTTGTACAGTTCTTCTGTGTATTCTTGCATTCTCTTCTTAATACCTTCTGCTCCTGTTAGGTCCATTCCATTTCTGTCCTTTATTGAGCCTATCTGTGCATGAAATGTTCCCTTGGTATCTCTAATTTTCTTGAAGAGATCTCTAGTCTTTCCCATTCTATTGTTTTCCTCTATTTCTTTGCATTGATCACTGAGGAAGGCTTTCTTATCTCTCCTTGCTATTCTTCCGAACTCTGCATTCAAATGGGTATATCTTTCCTCTTCTCCTTTGCTTTTGGCTTCTCTTCTATTCACAGCTATTTCTAAGGCCTCCTCAGACAGCCAGTTTTCTTTTTGCATTTCTTTTTCTTGGGGATGGTCTTGATCCCTGTCTCCTGTACAATGTCATGAACCTCTGTCCATAGTTCATCAGACATTCTATCAGGTCTAGTATCTTAAATCTATTTCTCACTTCCACTGTATAATCATAAGGGATTTTAGGGCATACCTGAATGGTCTAGTGGTTTTCCCTACTTTCTTCAATTTCAGTCTGAATTTGGCAATAAGGAGTTCATGATCTGAGCCACAGTCAGCTACCGGTCTTGTTTTTGCTGACTCTATAGAGCTTCTCCATCTTTGGCTACAAAGAATATAACCAATCTGATTTCGGTGTTGACCATCTGGTGATGTCCATGTGTAGAGTCTTCTCTTGTGTTGTTGGAAGAGGGTGTTTGCTATGACCAGTGCATTCTCTTGGCAAAACTCTATTAGACTTTGCCCTGCTTCATTCTGTACTCCAAGGTCAAATTTGCCTGTTATTTCAGATGTTTCTTGAATTCCTACTTTTGCATTCCAGTCCCCTATAATCAAAAGGACATCTTTTTTGGGTGTTAGTTCTAGAAGGTCTTATAGGTCTTCATAGAACCGTTCAACTTCAGCTTCTTCAGCATTACTGGTCCAGGCACAGATTTGGATTACCATGATTTTGAATGGTTTGCCTTGGAAACGAACAGAGATTATACTGTCATTTTTGAGACTGCATCTAAGTACTGCATTTTGGACCCTTTTGTTGACTATGATGGCTACTCCATTTCTTCTAAGGGAATCTTGCCCACAGTAGTAGATATAATGGTCATCTGAGTTAAATTCACCCATTCCGGTCCATTGTAGTTCACTGATTCCTAAAATGTCGACGTTCACTCTTGCCATCTCCTGTTTGAGCACTTCCAATTTGCCTTGATTTATGGACCTGACATTCTAGGTTCCTATGCAATATTGTTCTTTACAGCATTGGACCTTGCTTCCATCACCAGTCACATCCACAACTGGGTGTTGTTTTTGTTTTGGCTCCATCTCCTGCATGCTACATAGCAATATGTGATTAATGCACTGGGGTTTAAAGATTTGGGGATTTTGGACTCTGGAAGGTCTAGCAATATCACAGTTCCTGTTCCAGTATTTCCATTAAGTTTTTCTATATTCTATTCTCAAGTGAATCCTTATTAAAAACACACACACACACACACCAAAACCTAGCCTGAAAGTCTCTCTACTTTGCAATCAAAAGAACTTCACAAAATTAGCTATGTCTCCTATAATTAAAAAAGGATAAACTATGTTCATGTAGCTTTAGTGTAAGACACAAGTCCATTTATTCCAACTTTTTAATTAAACATACAATCATTATGCATAATGTTTACTAATTGAGCATTCTAAACTCTATCACTTCTAACTACCTCCACATGACATAAGCAACTACACTTATTACTAACATTTCAACTGCTTGAACTTTTTTTGTTCACTACTCTGTATTTTGTTAACTACTCTGTCTTCAACATGCGAAAGTATCTGAGATATAGCAGATACCTAATAAATATTTGGTTAAAAAAAAAAAAGTGGTTGCCATTACACTTAAAATCCAAACTTGTTCTTATCATGGCCTATAAAGTTCTTCACTATCAAGTCCCTGACTACTTCCCCTCTTAGTAACTTTCTCCACAGGTTGCTACATTCCATAAACAGTGGCCTCTGTGCTATTCTTGAGCACAGAAAGTCCTTGCTTCAGAGACTTCCTATTTACCATTCTCTCAGTCTGGAACAATTTTCCACATATAAGATGGCTGGCTCCCTCACTTCATTCATGTTTCTGCTCTAAAGTCACCTCCTCAGAGAGTCCTACCTTAACTAATTATTTACAATAGCCCTAGCACCTCATTTCACGATTCTCCATTCCCCTACACTGTTACATTGAGCCTCAGAACACTAATATCAGAACCTGACGCTCTATTACATTCTAAGGAAATAATACAATTCAAGGGCAGAACTCAGTTTTGTTCAATGTTCTAATCTGCAGCACTTAAAACAATGTCTGGTACATAATAATTGTCAGATATTTGTTGGCTGAATAAACAGTCATAATTTTTAAAGGTATTCCAGAACTTATGTAGTAACAACATCTATTTCAGTTATCATTTTTAAAATAAAATTAATCATTGAAATGCACCATATCAAAAGACTAAAGAAAAAAAATTAAAAGCATTTGACAAAAGGAAATGGCAACCCACTCCAGTACTCTTGCCTGGAGAATCCCATGGACAGAGGAGCCTGGTAGGCTGCAGTCCATGGGGTCGCAAAGAGTAGAACACGGCTGAGCGACTTCACTTTCACTTTTCACTTTCATGCATTGGAGAAGGAAATGGCAACCCACTCCAGTGTTTTTGCCTGGAGAATCCCAGGGACAGGGGAGCCTGGTGGGCTGTCGTCTATGGGTCGCACAGAGTCGGACACGACTGAAGTGACTTAGCAGTAGCAGTGTGTGTTCATAATCGGGAAAAAAACTCAGCAAACCAGGAAAAAGAGGGAAATAGCTTAACCTGACAAGGAACATTACTCAAAAGCCTAGCAACAACATCATGGTTATGATGAAAGACTGAATACTTCAATTGTTAAGACTGGGAATGAGGCAAGGTGTCTGTTCTTATTACTCCTATTCATCATCACATTGGAGGTCCTAATTAGTGGGACAGATGAAGGAAAAGAAACAAGAGTCACATATATCTGGAAAGTAAAACTGTGTCTACTCATTGATAACATGATTTTCTACATAGAAAATTCCATGCAGACATGATCACTCACTCAGTTGTGTCCAACTCTTTGCAACTCTATGAACCATAACCCCACCAGGCTCCTCTGTTCATGGGATTTCCCAAGCAAGAGTACTGGAGTGGGTTGCCATTTCCTTCTCCAGGGAATCTTCTTGACCCAGGGACCTTCTTCCTCTTGACCTCTGTCTCCTGCATTGCAGGCAGATTCTTTACCACTGAGCCACCTGGAAAGTCCTAAAGGGATCTATAAAAAAAGCTCCTAGATGTAATGAGCTTACTAAGGTAGCAGATAAAAAAGTCAAGACACAAAAATCACTTGTATTGCTAAATATTGGAAATGAAAAAAAAGATAGAAAATTTTAAAACAGTAATAATTTCAATAGTTTAAAAATATTAAATACTGAGGTGTCAATCTAACAAAAAATGTGCAGGATCTACACACTAGAAAAGTACATCATGTGAAATGCTTGGCTGGATGAATCACAAGCTGGAATGAAGACTGCCAGGAGAAATATCAATAACCTCAGATATGTAGATGATACCACTCTAATGGCAGAAAGTGAAGAAGAAATAAGAACCTCTTGATGAGGGTGAAAGAGGAGAGTGAAAAGCCGACTTAAAACTCAAAAAACTAAGATCACGGCATCCGGTCCCATCACTTCATGGCAAATAGATGGGGAAACAATGGAAAGAGGGACAGACTTTATTTTCTTGGGCTCCAAAATCACTGCAGATGGTGACTGCAGCCATGAAATTAAGACGTTTGCTCCTTGGAAGAGAAGCTATGATAAACCTAGACAGCATATTAAAAAGGAGAGATATCACTTTGCTGACAAATGTGCATATAGTCAAAGCTATGGTTTTTCTAGTAGATACGTATGGATGTGAAAGCTGGAAAATAAAGAACACTGAGCACTGAAGAACTGATGCTTTCTTATTGTGGTGCTGGAAAAGACTCTTAAGAATCCCTTGGACACCAAGATCAAACCAGTCAAGCCTAAAGGAAATCAACCCTGAATATTCATTAGAAGGACTGATGCTGAAGCTCCAATACTTTGGTCATCTGATGAGAAGAGCCAATTCGTTGTAAAAGACGCAGATGCTGAGAAAGACTGCGGGCAGGAGGAGATCAGGATGACAGGGGATGAGATGGCATCACTGATTCAATGGACATGAGTTTAAGCAAACTCCAGGAGATCGTGAAGAACAGGGAAGTCTGTGTGCTGCAGTCCATGGGGTCCACGTCAGACACAACTTAGCATCTGAACAACAACAAGATTGCTCATGGATTAATTATTCAATATTGTTGCAATGTTAATTCTCCTTAAACTGATATATAGATTTAACACAATCCCAGTCAAAATCTTGACAGGAATTTTGTTAATATCAATAAGCTGATTCAAAATTTGTATGGAGCATTTTCCAGATGGTCCAGTGGTAAGGAGTCTGCCTCCCAATGCAGGAAACACAGGTTTGAGCTCTGGTCCAGAAAGATTCCAGATACTGCAGAGCAACTAAGCCCATGAGCCACAACTACTCAGCCTGTGCGCTGCAAATGCTGAAGTTCACATGCCTAGAGCCCATGGGCCCATCCAACAAGAAAAGCCACCAGAACGACAAGCCCATGCAAAGCAACGAAGAGTGGCCCATGTGCAGCAAGTAAAGACCCCATGCAGCCAAAAGTAAATAATCAACAAATTTTAAAAAATCTGTATGGAAAGAGAAAGCAACTAGAATAGCCAAAACAAGAATGAAGCTAAAGGACTCATAATGCCTATCTATTTACTTTGGTCAAAATAAGCACGAATTGGCCAAAAATGGACACAGATCAATGGGAAAAAATAGCTGTTAAATAGACCCACAGGTATACAGTCAATTGATTTCTGATAAAGATGTAATGGCACTTCAATGCAGAAAGACGGTTTTTAAACAAATGCTCTGGAACAATAAGGTACCCATCTGCAAAATTCTGAGCCTTAACCCATATCTCATACCTTATACAAAAACAGTCACATACGTCAGAATGGATAGACCTAAATGTAAAACTTAAAGCCATAAAATGTCTAGAAAAAAATAGGAGAAAATCTTTGTGATATTGGGTTGGGCAAAGTTTTTTTTTTTTTAACTATGACACAAAAACATTTGTAAGAGAAAAACTTGGTAACTTGGACTTCCTCAAAATTAAACAATAAAATAAACATCTAACAACTATTTAAAACATAATAATTGAGGAGCCTTTGACATAAATATACAAAAGGCAGTATGTCTAGGAATTAGTGGAAATCAGATGTGCATACTCCTGAAAGTCACAGAGTTTACCATTCAGGTTAATTCAGAAAAATGGTTTCAACTATTATACAGTTTTAAATTGTAACCATTTTCAACTGTGTATTATTTTCTCTTATGCATAATAGACATCTGTTTAGAGGCAGAGCACATGAAGAACACTGATTTGAGAGCATAAAATAATAATTCTGCTAGTTCACCTCAAGATATCTTCACTAGTTCCATACGCTGTATTCCACATGATCAAAATTATTTTATAACATCTAAAATCTCCAGTATTTTAGAAGCCAATTTAAGACATTGAGAATAACTACAAGACCACCTGGTTTTCATTTGGGTATAAATCCATCGATACCACAACTTATTTATAGAGAAGTGCTTATGACTGGCAGCTGAAAACCTATTTCATCTTTTAAAAACAAAACATTTCCCCAAAATACATGGAAATTAACCAGTTGACTTTTTAAAAGCAGAAAATGAAGAAATTTATTTTTTCTCAGAAATATAGTTTTGTCTATTTCTGGTGGAAGCTGAATTTTATTTATTTTTCGTTGTTGTTTAATCGCTGCTGCTGCTGCTGCTGCTAAGTCACTTCAGTTGTGTCCGACTCTGTGCGACCCCATAGACGGCAGCCCACGAGGCTTCCCCGTCCCTGGGATTCTCCAGGCAAGAACACTGGAGTGGGTTGCCATTTCCTTCTCCAGGCGATCTTCCCAGGGATTGAACCCACATCTCCTGCATTGCAGGCAGATTCTTTACCACTGAGCCACCAGGGAAACCCACCTTCATTAAATGTATATTTGATCTCAGATCAAACATTAAACCATTCAGTTAACGCACACAATAACTGAGAAGCATGTTAAGAGACACTATGTTAGGTACTAGGAAGATGGCAGTGAGCATGACAAGTAAGGTTTCTATTCTTACAGAGCTTACATTCTATCCAACAAATGGTAGACAGAGAACACACAAATAAGAAAATAAAAAGGTAAGACGTAAATAGGGGTCTCATTGTTTTTATAAAAATCAAAGTAGAGTAACAGGGCATGAGTATGTTGCAGTAGGAGTTAACTTAGATTTGTTGATGAAGGAAGTCTCTTGATGAGATCTGCTCTAAGACTAGAAATTACTAAAATCTAACCAAGATTTCAAGTAAGAACTTTTCAAGGAAAAAAGACAATTCATACAAACCTTTAAAGCAGGAATAAATTTGGTATGTTTGAAGAAGAATAATTATAAACTTATCTAGAACATGAGCCAGAGAAAGGAGCCCAGGATCATGCCAGGGAGTTCACTCACATTTATCTGAACAAAGGAAGAGGCATTACGGGGAGAAAGAAGCCTAAAAGAAAACTTAGAAAGTTCAGCTGGTGGGAATTCCCTGGCAGTCCAGTGATTAAGACTTTGACTTCCCAATGCAGGGAGCACAGGTTCAATCGCTGGTTGGGGAACTAAGATCCTGCTTGCCATGTGGTATGGCCAAAAAAAAAAGAAATGCTAGAGACTAACACCACTATAACTGAAGTAAGAATGCCTTTGATGGACTCTTTAGCAGACTGGACATGGCTCAGAAAAGATCTGAGCTTGAGGATATATCAATAGAAACTTACAAAATGAAAAGAGGATAGATGGTGGTGGGGGAGGGAGAGGTTGGGGGGTGAGGACACATAAACAAGAATATCCAAGAATTGTGGGTCAACTAAAAAAGGTGTTAATGTATACACATAATGGGAACAGTGAAGGGGAAGAGAAAAGAAATATTTGAAGCAATAATGACTGAGGATTCCTCCAAATTAATGTCAGACATAAAACCACAGATCCAGCAAAGTCAGAGAACATAAAGCAAGATAAATGCCAAAAGTAAATTATATAGCATAAGTCATTCAATACATGAAGCACTGTATTAAAATTAAAGTACACAAAATTATATATAATAGCCAATATAATTGGAGAAGGAAATGGCAACCCACTCCAGTTTTCTTGCCTGGAGAATCCCAGGGACGGGGGGAGCCTGGTGGGCTGCCGTCTATGGGGTCGCTAAGAGTCGGACATGACTGAAGTGACTTAGCAGCAGCAGCCAGTATAATAGCCAATAGTATTTAGAATAATAGTTCATTAAAATTTTATCACTAAAAATTTATCATACATTTTCCCCACTAGAATGAAAGCTGTATGAAAGCAGGATGTGAATGTTTTCATTCACTGCTGTATCATAAAATATTGTTGGGTACATAGCAGGCCCTTAATAAATACTTCTTCAATAAACATCATTCAAAATAATAAAATCATTTAAAAATTTCAAGGGGACTTCCCTGGTGCTCCAGTGGCTAAGATTCTGCGCTCCCAATGCAAGGGGCCCAGATTTGATCCCTGGTCAGAAACTAAATCCTGGATGCCACAACTGAGAGTTCATGTGCTGCAACTAAAAGATCCTGCATGCCACAGAGGTCCGGTGTGCCGCAACTAAGACCCAGCACAGCCACATAAGTAATAATTATAAAAACATAACAAAAATGTCAAGGAAAGGGGTTCATAAGGTACTTTACTGTGAAGAGAATCTCAAGGCTAGGAAATACAACATTGCTGTCCAATAGAAATATGACATGAGCTACACATGTAATTTAAAATGTGCAGACATATTACAAAAAATAAAAAGAAACATGAAATTTTAACTTCATTGTTACCCATTATATACAAAATATTATGACTTCAACCTGTCAGGATAAAAACATCCTTATGAGATATATTATTTTTTGTGTGTGCTAAAACCTTAAAATACAGTGTTTATTTTACATTTAGCACAAAGTCTATATGGACTAGCCACATTTCAAGCACTTAATGTTAATAGCCACATGTGGTTAAGGACTACTGTACTAGATAGTATAAAGTATATAGTACCCCTAAAGAAAACATGAATCAACCATTAACTAAAACATTTCAGTTCCAAAGCATAATAGCAGCTTCAGATCAGTTCAGCTCAGTCGTGTCCAACTCTTTGCAACCCCATGAATCGCAGTACGCCAGGCCTCTCTGTTCATCACCAATTCCCGGAGTTCACCCAAACTCGGTGATGTTTGGGTGACCCAAACATCATCAAGTCGGTGATGCCATCCAGCCATCTCATCCTCTGTCGTCCCCTTTTCCTCCTGCCCCCAATCCCTCCCAGCATCAGGGTCTTTTTCAACGAGTCAACTCTTCACATGAGGTGGCCAAAGTATTGGAGTTTCAGCTTTAGCATCAGTCCTTTCAATGAACACCCAGGACTGGTCTCCTTTAGGATGGACTGGTTGGATCTCCTTGCAGTCCAAGGGACTCTCAAGAGTCTTCTCCAACACCACAGTTCAAAAGCATCAATTCTTCCGCACTCAGCTTTCTTCACAGTCCAACTCTCACATCCATACATGACCAGTGGAAAAACAATAGCCTTGACTAGATGGACCTTTGTTGGCAAAGTAATATCTCTGCTTTTTAATATGCTATCTAGGTTGGTCATAACTTTCCTTAGGTTATACAAAAAGAATGTGAAAAAGGCAAATTCTCAAAGGAGTTTTCCAAGCATCTTGATCTTCTTATGAATACTCTGGAGAACAGTGTGGAGATTCCTTAAAAAACTGGAAATAGAACTGCCATATGACCCAGCAATCCCACTGCTGGGCATACACACTGAGGAAACCAGAAGGGAAAGAGACACGTGTACCCCAATGTTCATCACAGCACTGTTTATAATAGCCAGGACATGGAAGCAACCTAGATGTCCATGAGCAGATGAATGGATAAGAAAGCTGTGGTACATATACACAATAGAGTATTACTCAGCCATTAAAAAGAATACATTTGAATCAGTTCTAATGAGGTGGATGAAACTGGAGCCTATTATACAGAGTGAAGTAAGTCAGAAAGAAAAACACCAGTACAGTATACTAATGCATATATAGGGAATTTCGAAAGATGGTAACAATAACCCTGTATGCGAGACAGCAAAAGAGACACAGATGTATAGAACAGTCTTTTGGACTCTGTGGGAGAGGGCGAGGGTGGGATGATTTGGGAGAATGGCACTGAAACATGTATAATGTCATGTGAAACGAATAGCTAGACCAGGCTCGATGCATGATACAAGATGCTCGGGGCTGGTACACTGGGATGACCCAGAGGGATGGTATGGGAAGGGAGGAGGGAGGGGGGTTCAGGATGGGGAACACGTGTATACCCGTGGTGGATTCATGTTGATGTATGGCAAAACCAATACAATATTGTAAAGTAATTAGCCTCCAATTAAAATAAATTTATATTTAAAAAAAGAATATTCAGTTTCTAATTATGCAGATATTGGGTGGGAAAAACAGTAACTGGATCTTACCTAAATCTAAGAAATTTGTTTTTAGTTGCTAAAATACTGTGTTCTATTTACTCTTGGCACCACTATCATCTTTTATGATATTTATTTTATATACACCCAAGATACTCAAGCAAAATAGGTTCCTTCTCTAAAAAGAATTTAGTCAGTCCATATATATAAGACTTCAAAGAAATTGGAATGAGCAAAACTGAGAAAAAACAACTTCCTTAACCACAACATACAGAAACTAAAATAGTAACCTAACAGGATTTAAGAAGCAAAACTGCAAAAAATCTTATCACCCTTTCAAAGGTGACAAGAAAGCAACCAGATAAATTATTTTAACTATTGGTGGTTTAGACAGTAAAGAATCTGCTAGCAATTCAGGAGACCGGGGTTCAATCCCTGGGTTGGGAAGCTCCCCTGAAGAAGAGAATGGCAACCCAGGCCAGTATTCTTACCTGGAAAATTTCATGGACACAGGAGCCTGGCGGGCTACATTCCATGGGTCACAAAGAGTAAGACACGACTGAGTAATTAATACCATCACACTTTCTCTTTAAGAAGCAATAGTTCTAGATAATCCAAAAATCAATTATATTTGCCAGGTATGAACTTTGCTTTCATGTTTTTTACAAGAGTTTTCAACCTGCATTCTGAATTAAAATTTTTTTTTTTTTTTTTAATTTTATTTTATTTTTAAACTTTACATAATTGTATTAGTTTTGCCAAATATCAAAATGAATCCACCACAGGTATACATGTGTTCCCCATCCTGAACCCTCCTCCCTCCACCCTCCCCATACCATCCCTCCGGGTCGTCCCAGTGCACCAGCCCCAAGCATCCAGTATCGTGCATCGAACCTGGACTGGCAACTCGTTTCTTACATGATATTTTACATGTTACAATGTCATTCTCCCAAATCCTCCCACCCTCTCCCTCTCCCACAGAGTCCACAAGACTGCTCCACACATCAGTGTCTCTTTTGCTGTCTCGCACACAGATATTAATAATCATTCCTTAGCACATCTGCAGCCCAGAAATTTTAGGCACAGTGAACAAAAAAACAAAAACCAATCCACTGCAAAACTGTTACAGATAATCCACAAAGCAAACAACCCTACAGCAAAAAGTCCAGATTTCAATTTACATTTTCTTAGAAGTACCATAAAAACTACCAACCAGAGACAATTTCAGTAAGACATGCCAAAGTTTATTCCTTTAAATTATAAGCATTTAAAAACTACAAATAAAAAGTTTTTTCTTCCTGGTTACTTTAAATTTATTATAAATAAAACCAAGTTAATCCAAAAAATTGGGGGGACTGTAAAGTCGGGTCTACAATTTAATCCAATATTCACTGTGAATTAAGGAAGAAGTCAGTTGTTCTGATGTTTACATTACTACAAATAAAAAGTCTTGCCCTGTTGTCTCCAAAATGCTTCCATTAGTGACTTAATCTTTAGGATTTATAAATCATATTTATGAAATTTAGCATTAATTAAACACAATCTAATCCCTTGGACATCATGAGCTTTAGTAAATACTATCATTTTGTTGCTGTTTAGTCACTGAGTCACGTTTGACTCTTGTGACCCCATAGTCTGTAGCCCACCTTGCTTCTCTGTCCATGGGATGTTCCAGGCAAGAATACTGGAGTGGGTTGTCATTTCCTTCTCCTGGGCATCTTCCCAACCCAGGGACTGAACCTGCACGTCCTACGTTGGCAGGTAGATTCTTTATCACTAAGCTACCAGGGAAACCCAATATCATCATGTCATCTCTCAAAAGCTGCATGTACACAGTGAGATAATTATATCAATAATTTTTGAGTTGATCCTGACACTAGTAGCCAGGTCTTTACAACTACTATTTAAATATAGGCAGGTCACATATACCAAATAAATTTTGGCATTTGGGCTAAAGAAAATCAAAAGTTTGCCAATCTAGTCCATTTTCAGAGTTGAAACTAAAAATCTAGACAATCTAAATAAGACCCACCCATCCTTCTGAGAATGAACATTAAAAATTAAAAACCAAATCTGATTTTCCAGCCCCTAAAATACTACTCCAGATTTGATTATGACTTACATTCTAACATGCATATGTATATTCCATAAAGTCCATGGAAAATATCATATCAATATCTACTCCGATATTAAATGTATTCTCTCAACTGAAATATGGATAATCCTAATTTTCTTCAGTGCAACAATATAAACTAGGAATAAAAGTACCATAAAGAAAGCAGATTCATCCTTAAGTTAAAAGAAAGTGAAAAGACTACCAATAGATAGAAGTGAGAACTCTGAAGCAGAGACAAACATTAAATTGTTTCCAAACTTATAACTTTAATGTGTTTCATATAGTCAATCCATTATAGTAACAGTGAAGGAGTAGGAAAAAAGCATAACTTCTTTTAGGAAATTTTGAGCAGCTCTTTCAAACATTACTGAAATACAACAGGGCTAAAGTTCTGAATTTGTAACTCATAATGTTAAATTAAGTCAATTAAACCAATTAAGTCAAGAAAAGTAATGAGAATCTACACTGGTATAACTTTATTCCTGAAAAATACAGGAATTACTGGAACATGCAAACACAAAATACACTGCTGTGTTTTCAAGATTTCTTTATACCACAAATGGGCATTTTTAAATTACAGCAGAAAGCACTGCAGTAATTGGCATGACCAAGGTACAGTTAGCTCAGTACTTTGTATTCAATAATGTTTATAGCTAGAACTTCTTCCACTTCGAAAACTATGCCTAAAAAGGAATTCTCTTTGAAGACTAAAGGAATTTAATTAAAGATAAAGCCACTTGGGTGGCCACAGAACACATCAAACAGATCATAGTTCAAACTTCAAGCAGAATTATTACTATTCAGTTACAAAAGCATGACTCATAGGAATATAAATGAAGAGTCATGTTTTTTTCTGTGTACATCAACTTAGATCCAGAAATTCACGTTAAAATTTAGTGCTATCACATTTGCTCATTATATACATTTCAGCTTCAACTTAATTTCAAGTGGTTAAACACTGATTAATGACCTACTATTAAATAAAAACAAATTTTTAACTACTTTAAATAACATGCTTGAAAATTCTTGATCTTAAAGAACCAGAAATAATAAATTAAAAGTTCATTAGAAATATAACAAAGCCTTTATTTTATAAATGAATGCATTTTTCCCAATTCTGCAAGAGAACTGTCACATTCATATAGAAAAGTGTTCCTAAAAACCTAAAAATATTATCAAGTATTTAAAAACTTTCACTATAAATTGTCCTCAGATTTCCATTACAGACTGTCTCCAGGCAAGTACAATATCATTTTTTAAGACTTGCTGAGAGTTGGACTGTGAAGAAAGCTGAGCTCCGAAAAATTGATGCTTTTGAACTGTGGTGTTGGGGAAGACTCTTGAGAGTCCCTTGGACTGCAAGGAGATCCAACCAGTCCATTCTAAGGGTGATCAGTCCTGGGTGTTCTTTGGAAGGACTGATGCTAAAGCTGAAACTCCAACACTTTGGCCACCTCACACGACGAAGAGTTGACTTATTGGAAAAGACTCTGATGCTGGGAGGGATGGGGGCAGGAGGAGAAGGGGACGACAGAGGATGAGATGGCTGGATGGCATCCCTGACTCGATGGACGTGAGTCTGAGTGAACTCTGGGAGTTGATGATGGACAGGGAGGCCTGGCGTGCTGAGGTTCATGGGGTCACAAGGAGTCGGACACAACTGAGTGACTGAACTGAACTGATTTGTTTATCTCACACAGAATAACAAGCACAGTTCAGTGAAATCTCTTCAGAACATGTAAAAAGGGAAAAAAAACAAAACCTCTCAGAAATGAATACACCTTCCTTTCCTTTCTAAATCAAACATACTGAAAGTAAGACTGTATTGATGACTGAGGGTCATCACTAATGTACCATGTTCCATTATAGTCCTTTAATATAGTAATAGTAAGGACTTTAAGGCTAGAGGTGTAACAGATGATATGTTTTAAAGTCAGTAAACTGGTTGCTAATTTCCTATTGACTGTCACTTCAGTTGCAAGCGGTTTCATTCCTTCACTGCTGATTGTAACCTGAAGAATACAATCAATAAACAATCTTCTACACCAGAAAGAAAGCTTTTGGCCTCTATCAACTATTGTACAGACAATTTAAAAAAAACAGGAAGAGAGATAAATAACTGAGTAAGTAAAAATTATTCATAACAAGATTTATGTGGTAGATTAAAGATAGGCTTTATTTTGTTTTTAGTTACTAAGTTGTATCCAACTCTTTTGTGACCCCACCGAGTATAGCCCACCAGGCTCCTCTGTCCATGGGACTTCCCAGGCAAGGATACTGCAGTGGGTTGCCATTTCCTTCTCCAGAGGATCTTCCCAACCCAGGGACTGAACACAAGTTTCCTGTATTGCAAGGAGATTCTTTGCCACTTTGCCACCAGGGAAGCCCCAGGTTAAAGGCAGTAAAAGATGTTAGAGCCAATTCAGAGATGTGCTATCAAGAGCATCTATATAATGAAGCAAAGTAACTTCAGACACCAGGCTTTTTTCCTTTAAAAACAGAAAAGGCTATAAGTGAATCTGGAACAATTAAAGTAAAATTTGTAATCGAATTCCACACTAGACAGTTGAATGAATAAAGGAAATGAAATAGTCTAAGTTATTATGATAAATGGCATCAAAACTGGATGGAATTACTGGATAATGCAGCAGTTGCACAATGGGCAGTCACTGGCAGACAACTGTGATAGATCAAGAGGCCCCACCTGAACAGAGAGGTACTCAAAGTAAGGAATAAAACAGTAAGAGTATATTGCCAATAAAGCACTCATAACTAAGACAAAAAAGCAAGATATAATTTCCTGAAAAATTTCAGAGATCAAAAAGATAAATATTAATAGTCAACTTGCAAGTGTTTATTAAGCATCAACTATGTAATTGCACTTATCAAATATGAAATATATTCCTCTTCCACAAGGGGCTTCTAAGAAAATAAAACACATATATCACAGACACACATGAAAAAAAATTTATGCTAATGAAAGCAAGTTCTTTTGTTTTATTGCTAATACCAGATGATGAATAAAGATGTAATATGAGGCACGCTCATACACTAGATGAGTATTAATACTCAGGAAGGCAATTTGGTGATGTTACAAGAGCCTTAAAACACACACACTTCCACCAATAATTCCTCTTTTACAAATCTAGGAGAAATTTTTTTCCAAAGCTTTACATAAAAGGCTGTATTCTCTGTAGTGAAATTTATATCAGCAAAACATTAGAAACATCCCAAACATGTGCCAACAGGAAAAATTTTAAATATGATAATTATACGATATAACACTGAGCTTCCAAACATAATTTTTTCAAAGACTAAGGACATGGAACAGTTTATGAGGTAGAGTTAAAATACCACATAATCCTAGTTTTAGGAAAAATGTGCAAATATTCATTGGCACATAGAAATACAAATTATTTGTATTTTTTATTATCTGCACCTGTTTTCTTTCCCCAAATTATTTATAATAAGATTTAAAAACAAGCAATTATTATTTGAAAAGGTACATAACACACACACAGAGTAAATGTTAAAAAAAAAAAAATCAGTGTGATACAACTGGCCTGGATTTAGAAAAATTTCATGTAAAAAAAGTTAACCCAGAAGGGCTGGGTAAAAGAAGTAATGATTATCTAGATTAAAACTATGAGAAATGGCAGAAACCTTGACACTGATCTGATTAAGTGGGAAAAATGGGAGAATCAATGATAACAATTACAACAGATTTTAAAGACATTCAAATATATGCTATTTCATCATTTATATTCTTCTAAGATGCTGGCTTAAAAAAAAAAAAACGGACTTCTGTTAAAAAAAAACGTATTACCTGTCAATTTCTGTATGTGTAGTGTTGATAAAGATTACAAACACTTTTACTAACACAAAGCATTTGATTCTCATAACAACCTCTTAAGGCACGGACAGTATTACGAAACTATTTAGAAGAGGATACAGAATCGGAGAGGTTGTAACTTGCCCAAACAAGCTAGTAAGAACTGGAAACAGCAGAGGCCACTCACTGCTAAGCAATTTCTCAAGCAATCCACAGTCCAGAACACCAAGTTTTTTGCTAATGTTTAATTATTTTTAGAGCCACTTTTTCCTAGTCAAAAATACTGTCGATTTTGTCTACAGGAGTGGTAAATATCTTCAGTTCAGTTCAGTCGCTCAGTCGTGTCCGACTCTTTGCTGCTAAGTCGCTTCAGTCGTGTCCGACTCTGTGCAACCCCAGAGACGACAGCCCACCAGGCGCCCCCGTCCCTGGGATTCTCCAGGCAAGAATACTGGAGTGGGTTGCCATTTCCTTCTCCAGTCGACTCTTTGCGACCCCCATGAATTGCAGCACGCCAGGCCTCCCTGTCCATCACCAACTCCCGGAGTGCACTCAAACTCATGTCCATCGAGTCGGTGATGCCATCCAGCCATATCATCCTCTGTCGTGCCCTTTTCCTCCTGCCCCCAATCCCTCCCAGCATCAGAGTCTTTTCCAATGAGTCTTAGGTTTTATCGCTAACAAACCTGCCCCATCCCTCGGTATTAAAAAAAAAAAAAAAAAAAATTCCCACTGACGCAAACTCAGCACGAACTTAAGCAAACTGGTTAGGGCGGACGAAGGACAGACGAAAGAACTATCCTCTTAAATCTCGCCAGTTGACCAAAGTTTGGATTATCAAAAAGTAAAAAGAGTACCGCGCAGCAACAAAGACCAGCACAACCAAATATAAAAAAACAAATTTTAAGTAACATGCTTTCCACAGTTAAAAAAACAAACAAAATCTATCCCCCCAGACCGCTGATGCGAGGGTAAAAGAGTGAATCTGCACGGAGAAGAGCGAAAGCGGGCAATGAACGAACCAAATAGTACTAGTGAGTAAGAAAACACCACAAGAAGGTCCGTCCAGTGCCCTTCCTCCCTGTAAAGCTAGCCTCTTCTTCCTTTCCAGTAGTTTAATAATCGGAACACTGTCCTGTATTTCTTGCTACCAAACACCACACATCCTCAAGTTTTCCGGCAATACATCAATCAATCCCTTCAGCACACAAACCTGCAAACACCATTCCTCAACAATTCTCTAGATTCCCCTCCATCCCACGTAATTCTAAAGGCCAAATCAACGTCTGCCTAGATAAAGTGGAAACAAGTAAAACAACGGTCCCATCTAATACAAACAGGTCCGCCCTCAGAGATTCCCCAAAGCCGGCGTCATCACAACCGCACTCAGCGAGGCGCGGCCGCCGAGGCAAGGGACGGACCCGGGAGACCACGTGTTCGGCCCTCTGCGCACGCGCCAGCCAAAACAAAAGGGAGGACAGCCAAGCCCCGCCCCTGCTCCCACGTGACAAAGTCTAGATCCGCCCCTCCCCTCCCTCCACCCCTTCCCTCCCCTTAGCTCTGCCAAGGCTGTTAGGTTTAGCCGTTTAAATTTGGCTGCGGTCCGACCCTACCCTAGAGCGCGATCCTGTGCCGGGACCCAGAGTCCAACAGCTCAGAAGATTCGGGGGGCGAAGGGGCTGCCGGTCGGTCGCCTGGCCCGCAAGTCCACCCAGCGGTCTTCGCTCTCCCCTCCCCGCGGGGCCGCAGTCCCCGGCAGAGGAGACCCAACCCCCTCAAGCCCGCCACTGAGACGCCGGCCACTCGCCTGCTGGGGCGCCCTGGCTCCCCTCCGCCGCCGCACCTTCGGTCCGGCCGTGGTGGGGGCTGCCGAGGTGATCTGTAGCTGCCCACCCTCCTCCCCCCACCCGGGGCGCAGCTGACTTGTCTCCAGAGCGCGTCCCGCTCCCGCCCCGGCCGCCGCCGCCGCCGCGGTTTAACAGTCCGCCAGCTGCCCGCAGCTCCGGGCGGCTCGGGGGACGGAACCTTGCCGAGGTGGAGGGGCAGTGGGCGGGGCGCGCCGCTGGCCAATGGCAGCGGGGGAGGGGCAGCGCCATGCAAATGAGCGCGGGTGGCGGGGAAACCCCGGCAGGATGCTGTGCCGGCAGAAGCGGCCAGGAGCGTTCTGGAAGTGGCTGGAGCGCTGGCGCCCGAACCCTGCTGCAGAGGCGCGGCCGCTCCCTTGGGGCGGGCTCCGCACTGCTCCTGCTTCCTACTCACCGCGGTCCTCAGCCAGCCGGGAAAAACACA